>NW_008674131.1:9302-41427 GCF_000695815.1 Acanthisitta chloris
CTTGTGTTTGGAAGAGAAATACAAATATGGGCAAAAAAAGAGGTAATGTCTTTATAATTCATTTGAATCAAAGCTTTTCCATCCTTATTTTACAGGGTTTGGAGGGACTGTTAGTGGCTAATTTGTTAGCTGTGTCTGAATACTGTGATGCTTTCAATGAGACCATCTCTTATTTCCAAGACAATGAAATACACAAGAAAGAAGGAATGAAACTGACAAGTGTAATATACTCTTTATGTTAGAGTTTATTTTATTTTTCTTGGTTTTCTTCTCTTGGCTACATATTTCAGAATAATTTCATTAATAGACTTTTGCAGATCCCATTGGTTGCACAAGGAGAGCTATTCCTGATAGGATTAATTGCCTGACAAGCATGACTTGCTGAGCAGTGACAACCCCAATTGGTTAATGAGGATTCTCAGATGTGTAATTACACAACCACATCTGCACAGGTTGGAGTCCATTACCAAAGTCATAAAAAGAAGTATGATTTTTATAAAAGCCGTAATACACTCCAGGGTGCACACTGTCAACCTTATACCCCTACTGAACTTGAGGTTTATACAAATGACACCATAACTGCTCACCAGGTCCTATGTTCATTTAACGGATTTATGTATGCCAATTAAAGTAAAGCCTAATTCTCACAGTTATTGTAGTAAGGCCAATGAAAAAAAATAAGGAAAATATATTCTTTCCTCTTTTCCCATGAAGAGTGATTAGACATTGGATTCATATATTCAAATAAAGTTAAAAAGCACAAAGTTTTAAATAGTGTCAATTTAAAGGGGTACCTAGATGACTGGAGTGCCAAAGGAAATAAAAGAAGATAAAATATTTTCCAAGAAGATTAAAATACAAGTGGAGAACCTTTAAGACTTGTACTGTTCTAGGCAGGAAATGACATAGACACATATTGTGCATATTGCATTTCTATAGCATGTTTTATTTTCTCCAGCAAACAGTTTTGGAGTTAGTCATATTTATAGGAACTGATTAAAAATATTTGAAGTACTGTCTAGCTGATTAGACATGTATTAACCAACAGCTGTAGCACAGCAGTGCCTAACAAAAAGGATATTTAAGCAATACAATATAGCTCTCTGTTCCTCCTTAGTGTTCATTCATGATATTAATGAAATAACATGCCATGAAAGCTCTTAAAATTTCAAATTAAATCTGCATTATTCCTGGCTAAAGAAAGACTCACACAGTAATTCCACCCCAGAGGTCTGATAAAACCCAGATATTAGTGGGCCGGGTGCACTAGCAAAAGGAATTGAACTAGCTGGCTTTGACATCAACTAGCATTCAAAAGTCATCAACTAATATACATGGGCAATATGTTTCCTCTGCCATCTAAGAAGGGATTCAGTCTGGGACCTACTGAATCTAATGGAAGTTCTGTGTTGATCTTCATATTTTTATAGACATGATTTTTCCACCCTCAGCCTGTATAAGGCCTCACAATACTTGGACAATTGCAGCAAAAATACGCCCCTGTCCTCAGTTACAGGTCTCCAAACTTCACCCAAAATGATACTTTTCAGAAAAGCAACTTAAGACAAGATAATGGAGCTTCAAGCACAGAATACCTAATGGTATCTGGTGTGTCACTATCAGAGATCTTGATGAAAACTCTCCTTCTTTTTCCCTTCTGAGCTTGCCTCACTATTGCATCATACCTCTGACATCTGATATAAAAAAGATTGTGTCTAAGGGGTTTTGTGTGATCGGGTTTTGGATGCAAGTTCATACTGAATCTGTGCTAACAATGCCTGTAATATACAATGTACCCAAATCTGTCATGGTGACACAGAGGGGAGTGCCAAATGGGCAAAGAGTAGGGGGAAACAATGGTACCATTCTGCAGTCCTGCACAGTGGAACAAGGCAAAAGCACACATTTGAAGAGGGTTAAAGCCCAAACATATAGAACTTGAAGGAGCACAGTGTGCCAGCTCAGCTCCTCAGGCTACCAAGGGGCCTGCCCCAACCTTCATTGTTGAGCAGGAGCCATCAGCTAGGTGAAGATAAGTTGTCATATTAAGGGAGAGTCTCTCAGTCTCGCTGCCTGTCACAGGCAGGGCCTGTGAGCTGCTGCCTACCCTGCTACAGGCCAGGGAAGCCCCATCCAGCAAACCAGCCCTGAAAACGGCAATTTTAGTTTAATATGTGCACAGACAGAGAACCTTGTGTAAAGAACCAAATACCAAGAGAATGATAGAATGGTACTATGGATACTTACAGGAATTTCAAGTGTATTCAGGATATCAGCAGCATTATGAAGATCTTACGGGTAAAGATAAGGGAAATAGGCAGGGCAAGAGACTGCCTTGGCTTAATTGTGAGCTTCTGAGTCTGTTCAAAACCAAAAGAGAGGCATACCAGGGATGGAGAAGTGGACAAATACACATTGGGAATATCAAGGGCATTGCCGGGACATGCAGTTTGGAAAGCAAAACCTCAGTTCAAATTGAAATTGGCCAGAGATTCCTAAAGCTACAAGAAAGAGTTCATTGCGTATGGAAACAACAAGGAGAAACAGAAGGAAAAATACCAACATGATGTTAAATGAGAGAGGTAAATTATTCATCAACAACACTGAAAAATCAGAGGTTCTTGACACTTTCTTTTCTTCCATCTTAAAACAGCACCATTGGGCACCTGTCCTGGAGGAAAAATAGCTCAATATGAGTGAATAGCTGCTTCGGCATCAAAGCCAGGCAACAACGAGAGGTTGCGCCAAGGGTATCAGCAGCAGAGATGAAGAAATCATTAGCCCACTCTTCTCAGTTATTGTCAGGCCAAACCTGGAATACTGTGTTCTGATTTGGCTCCCACCATACAAAAAATATCTGGCTAGAGACTCTCCAGAAAAGGGCCACAAACATCATGAATGCACGGGAAGCCTGATATGTGGGGAAAGGCTGAGAGAACTGAGTTTGTTCAGACTCAAGAAAAGAAGGCTTAGAGGAGACCTTATTTAATATTTATATCTAATATCTAAAGAGTGGTTACTAAGGAGATGGAGACTCCTTTTTTAGGCAGAAGTCACATGGAAAAGACAAGGTCTAAAGAGTACAAGTTAATCCTGTGGAGATTCTGCTTAGATACAAGGAAAATCTTCCACACTGAGAATAATCAGCCATTTCAACAATCTCCCAAGAGAAGTGGTGGGTTCCCCAGTGTTGGACAGTTTAAAGATGCATCTGGACAGGGTGTTGGGTCCTCTTGTATAGACTGTTTTTATCACGAAAGTTTAGACCAGATAATCCTCGAAGTCCTGTTCAGCTTGATATTCTATGAATGTGAAAGTGTTTGTAACCTTTGCTTATGTCACGTGTCCATCAACTGACAAATGCAGAGGATAGTGTAGTGACAGGGGATGCAGATAAGGCGGAGCTAGAAGTTGGTGATGGGTAGATGAGTGAAGCCCCAGTAATTCAGAAGGAGATCGATAATGACTTGCTATGCCAAATGGATGCTCATAAGTCCATAGGCCCTGATGAGATCCACCCCAGTATAATGAGGGAACTGACAAAACAACTTCCTAAACCACTTACAATCATCTAGCAGTAGTCCTGAATAACTAGAGAAGTTCTGGCTGACTGGAAATTAGTAAACTGGGCCACCATCTATAAAAAGGGTCAGAAGGAGGATCTAGGGAACTACAGGTCTGTAAGCCTGACTTTGGTTCTGAGCAAGGTCATGGAGGAGGCATCCTGAGTGCCATCACACAGCACATAAGGGCAACTGGGGCATCAAGCCTAATCAACACGGATTTATGAAAGGAAGGTCCTGCTTGATCAACCCGATTTCTTTTTTTGACAAAGTCACCCTCAGTGGATAAAGGGAAGGATGTGGATGTGGTCTATCTGTATTTCAGTAAGGCATTTCACACTGTCTCCTACAGTGTCCTCCTAGGAAAACTGGCTGCTAATAGTTTGGATGGATGGATTCTGACGAGCAAAAAACTGGATGCATGGGTGAGTCCAGAGTTCTGGTTAATGAAGTTAAATCCGTTGGTGGATTGTCACTAGTGGCGTTCTCCAGGGCTCAGTATTGGGGACAGTCTTATTTAATATCTTTATTGATGATCTAGACATGGGGATTGAGATCACCCTCAGTAAATCTGGATACCACACTAAGTTGGGTGGGAGTGTCGATCTGGCTGAGGGTAGGAAAGCTCTACAGAGAGACCTGGACTGACCTGATCAGTGGGCTGAGGAGAATCGCATGAGGTTTAATAAGGCAAAGTGCCATGTCCTGCACTTGGGAGACAATAATCCCATTCAGTGATACAAGCTGGGAGAGGAGTAGCTTGAGTGTTGTTTGTCAGAAGGGGAGTGCTGGTGGACAGAGGCTCAATATGAGCCAATAGTGTGCACAGGTGGCCAAGAAGGCCAAAGGCATCTTGGCCTGTATCAAGAATAGGTTGGCCAGCAGGACTAGAGAAATGATCATTCCCCTGTACTTGACACTGGATATTGAGGTGCTGAAGTGAGTCCAGTGGAGGGCAATGAGGCTCATAAAACATCTGGAAAACATGTTGTATGAGGGAGGGCTAGGGGAGTTGGGTTTGTTTAACCTTGAGAAGAGGAGGTGCAGGAGTGAACTCATGGGTCTCTACAACTATCTGAAACTCTACAAATTCCATCATGCCTGCAGTGAGAGGACTAGAGGGAATAGCCATAAGCTCAGACAGGTGAGATTCAGATTAGATGTTAGGAATAATTTTTTCACTATTGGGATGTACTGGCACTGAAATACATTGCCTAGGAAAGTGGTGGTGTCACCATCCTTGGAAGTGTTAAGAGGCATCTACATCTGACTCTGGAGGATGGTTTAGGGTTCAGGGGTTACAGCAGAGTGGCAGGCTAATGGTTGGACTTGATAATCGTAATGGTCTCTTCCACCCTTGATGATTCTATGATTCTATGACATTGCTTTTTGGCTTGTTAGTCTGTTCAAACACAGATGATATGAATTTGCAGTGAGATGGAAACTGGAACCTAGTTGCATGTGATATTTTCCAGGTTATACAGGCAGGACAGGGAGTCTTGCCCTGAAGACTGTTCAGAGTTAGATCCGTGCTCATCACATGTCATTTTCTGGCAAGGGTGCATGACATAATTAAACTTAGCCAATATAAGAAACGATGGGATATGGTGTTGCCGTTCATGACAACCGACCTCCTTCGGCTGAGGAGGCACAGAGGCCAGTGCCGGCCCCCAGTCCAGTGAGCACTGACACCAGTATGAGGATGCTGCAAATGGCGTTTATTGCTTCACTGACACCTTCTTATATACAATCACTCCTTCGTTACCACCTTCATGTCTGCGTAAGCAATCCGCGCCATTTCCCTTAGCGTAAGCCTAAACATACATAGGAAGGGGTTCCCTCTCCTAACCTTTCTGTACATGGCGAGATCTTCCGACTGCCATTCCCTACATTATGGTAGCTAGAAATTCTGAAATATTTTGTATAATCTTTTCATTATCCAAAAGTAAGAAAACAGAGATAAGATCCCACAATGTGATGTATCTCAGCTTCTTAGTGCCTGGGCACAGTGTAACAGGTAACATACCAAGGATATAGATCCAAGTCCTTATTCTTCCACTGAGTAGGCACTAGGCTGCGCCTGAAGTAGTCTGCAGCCTGAATTTACACTGAGATGATGATAATCAAATACAGCATTCCCTTGCCCTGTATTGCCCTCCATGGTCCCCCTCAAGAGAAGTCATGGGTATGGGTAAATGGGGTGGTGTTCTCCTCTGGAACAGCAAAGATATGCCAACAGTTCCTGCACACTTGTAGGTGTTTTCCTCATGACAGAGAAATCCCCACCATTGCAAGTCAAGTACTTTGTATTCCTTTTACAGTCTGTGTAAGAAATGAAGTATGGCCAAGAAACCTTCTTCATGCATCTTGAAGATTCCAAATGTGACATACTTGCTGGCATAATGCTATTTGATGCACATGTGTTTCATGAGTGTTGCGGTTTATTTGCCTATCTTCTAGAATGTGACAGAATATTTTAAAGGATCCTTTAGTACATACAAAATATGATTTTCAATTTTAAAATATATTTAATTTTCTCTATATTGTGCTAAGAAAAAAGTATAAGCAAGTACCTCAGCAGCCATGTGCATCTCTTGAAATGGTGCTTTATCTACTTTTCACTGGCAGACAGCAGAGCTATAGATATTGTCTGTGAGCAAAGGCTGAAACAAGGAATGATGGACAAGTTACTCTACCCCAGGTGGAGACTCAGGAGATATTTTTTTTCAGAAACAAACTCTGTGAGCATCTCTTGTAAGTTAATGAAAATGTCTCTCTTATAGTTGCAGGGGCTAAATAGTAGAGTTCTCAACCTACATGGAATTGTGGAAACAAATATCTGAAGCCACAGAAATATGGCATTTCTGATGCAAAACATGCTTCTTGGATCAATATACAGATTAATTTAAATTTATGTGTTGCACAAGCACTTTCAGGCTGTGTTTCACCAAAGATAGTAGCTTCCTTGAGAATGCTTAGGTTTTGTCTATGGAACTCGAGCCAAGAACATCAGTTTGCAAAATCAGAGAATCACTTAGATTGGACCTACAAGGTCAGTGAGTCTGACCTTTGACCAATCACCACCTTGTCAACAATATCACTAGAGCAATGACCATTCATTTGTTGAACACTTCCAGGGATGCTGACTCCACCACCTTCCTGTTCAGCCTGTTCCAATGCTTAATAACACTTTCCAGGAAGAAATTCTTCTTGATGTCCAACCTGAAGCCTGGCACAGCTTGAGACTTGTATTGAGGAAGCCAACAGAAATAAAGGTGTATTGCTACAAGATGCAAATGTGTGCAATGAAAGGGTTTATTTCAGTGATTTGAGACAATGCCGAGAATTCATTCATTTCCAGGCTTGCTCTAACGGGTAGCTTAGATATTTAAGACTACATGCTGAAGCCTCTGTAGATTTTCACTGTCATAAGAAAACTCAGTGCCATACCAAACTATTTTAAATAATTTATGTATAAAAGCAATGGCTCAATTAAACAAAAGGAATTTATGGGTCAGGTATATGCGGGTCAAGTGGGTCAAGTGCACATGACTACTGTGTAGAGTAAAAGATCTTTTTACTGTGAATCAAGTTTTTGTATTTTAAAAATCAGAAAATCTAATGCCAGGCTATTACCCTGAAAAACCCTGTTGTAGATAGGACTGATTGTACTAAGGACTCTCACGTCACTTACAAAGAAAACAAAGACTTTATAACAGTTTCCTGTGATTTTTGAAGACTAATTTAGACTGCAAAAATTAGATAAACTCTTCAATTTAAAGAAATCCTGATGGAAAGAGAGACAGTAAATAGCTCCCATAGTGGCTATTTCAAATTCCAATTGTTCAAAATTTAAGCCCAAATATCCCTAGGTATCTTTTCTAATGCTTGTAAAATAGATAGAGTGATCAGTATTTCTGGGCCTCACAATCTGCAGTGCTTAATCCCTGGGGAACAGAAAAGAAGAAATAGAGATCATCTATATCGAAATTGGCACGAAGGGTCTGGAATATCATGCGATTCCTCAGTTCCTAAAACAAACAAACAAACAAACTAGCAAACCCCAGAAAACTTCAACAACAACAACAACCCAGCAAAAAAGGCCCAAAACCCCAAACCAAACAAAAAAAAATCCCCAATGAAAGAAACAAACAAACTAACTAACAAAACCCAATAATTCCCCAATGAACAAAAAAATGGAAAACATGTAGATGAGGTGTGTCCAGGCTTAAAACAAGAAGACGGAGAACTGCAGCAAGAGAAGCTGTTTGACTGTTGTTGAAGCGGATGGAGAGAAGAGAGCTGTTTCCAGTCAGCGCACCCATTGTTTGCTGGTGCATATGGAATAAAACACTTCAGTGACCTAAGATTTAGCTATGGCCACATACCATAATTTTTTCTAAACTTTGATGAAGGAGACTCATCAACATGTTTTACACTTCCAGTTTTATGCTGCTAGGAATCACAGTGACTTACCTTGGCAATTTCTTTTGAAGTCTGCATCCAGCTTCCAGTTTAATTCTGAAGCTGTCCATTACATGGAGTTGATGTAGGTACCACTTATCAGTAGTTTTTTCTTTTTTTTTTCTATTTCTCTTTCATGTACATACATGTATTTGCCCAAGTGAGCCTCCTGCTCCTGACTGCCAGATTTTCCCCTTGTCATGAACTCTGCTAGTTGCAATTATTTGCTTCTTATGATGGTACTGAAAATACTGGGAACATTTTAATTAGTTTTCTGTGGCCCTCCCTTGGCATCATCTCTTAATCTGTGGTAGCACTCAATGCAAGAGGTAAGAAATGAAGTGACCATTCCTAAACTGCTGAGAAGAGAGAGGTGCATAATATGATGAAGCACTACTAGTTGAGTTGTCTTATTCATCCTGGTCCTTTTGCGTTGTCATTCACAGAGGGGTTTAGTATGTTACTGTTGGTGGTATTTATTTTCCTTCCTCCCTCTCATACTATACATGTTTTGCTTTTTCAGTATGTTATTCTTCAACCACTCCCTAAAATTTTAGGAATGGCTCTTCTTGTAGACACTTACTTACTGTAGAAATATTTTTTTACTGGGATAACGCAGTTTCTGCCACTTTCACATTTTTTTCAGGAAAAATATCAGTGACATTGTTCATATAAGGTAATATCCTTTAGTCACCACTGTCTCTGAGTAAGACATTAACGTAAATTTTATTTCAGGCTATTTCAAATAGTGGTATAAGATGGCATAGCATCTGTTTACAGGATATAGTCGTAGTTCTCCTGCTCAACAAAAAGAGACTACTAATGGCCTATGCCCCATTAAACTGCAATATGTCTTCAGAGAGGCAGCAGTGTGCTAATTCCAAACTCATTAAAAATAAATTTTGAATTTCTTTTATTGAGAGGCCAAAGAGTACCCCAGATTTTCTCTTAGGATTTCTCCATGAAGCAGATTTAAAAGCAGTCAAACATCTTTATCAGAGGCATGCAGGTACAACAATTATGTTGCTATGCACTTGGAGCTAGGTTGAAGAAAAGAAAATGAGGAGTGCCACCAGCACACAAAAGAGACTCAAAGAAGAGCACCAAAGCTGATTAGTCTGCTAGAAACCCTCCTTGTTCTCGATTCTAGGCAAGTCATCATTTTAAAAATGAATATATTATCAAGTTTCAGACTGAAAATTTATGCCAATTATTGACTACTTGTAAGCAGTAAAACACTACTAAAAATAACTCAGTGATTCAGCACTGAATCTTTCCATAAAGGATCAAATTTTCAGAAGAAAAAAGTGATACGGAAGAAACAAAGAAAATGTAATGGTGAATGCGTTTGGAAAATAAATCTCCTTTTTCATACCCTGTTACAGGTATAGAGAATTGGCAAATCTGAAAGCAAGCCCTGGTACTGAGTTTCAACACTGAATGAAAATTGTAGAAAGGAAATTAGAGAAATAACCTTGCTGATGAGAACTATCTTTAAATCTCAAATCATTCAGTTAATGTAGTTCCTAAATAAACCTGGTTTACTCAGTGTCTGTATTTAATTTTCTAATCTTGGCTTTAATGCTTTTGTCAAAGGGGCAAAACCAATGATCTAGTTTGCTAGGAAGTTTGAAATGTAGAAGTACAAACAAAAACAGGAAAGTAATTTTCTAATATTTGTGAACACAAGACACAGTTATTATTATGAAAGGAGAAAAAATTAAGAAAGGTCAGGTGTACTTTCCTGGGCCTCACATCACAAGCGCAGTTACAGTCCAGCTCACTCAGTACCACTGAAGAAAAGGGTTATGTTAAACATGTAAACATATAACAAAGAAAAGAAGAGCTTAGGTTTCCTATCTAACCAATGAAGATGCAGGTGTCATTCCCAAGGTCTGTAGCTATTCTGTCCACCAATTTGCAGTCTGGAAGATGTGGCAGATATAACGCTCTTCAGAGGGATCAAAGTAGTCCACTTCTTTAATGTCCAAGTTCTTGCTTATTTTAGGGTGATGTTCTTTGAAACAGTAGGTACAAATTAACTTCCTAAGGAAAATGGGGCTAATGCAGCCATGGCCTTCCCCATGTACGTGTTATAGGGACAGGTGCACTTTCTTGCTTCTGCAGAGTCCTGTTGGCTTGTGTGTAAAGTCCTTTAGAGGCAAGAAGGTAATGATGGCTGCTGCCCTGCTCAGGACTAATGCAATGTGACAAGACACACTTCCTGTATACTGTGTTCTTTCAGAAAACCCCACTGTAAAATTCAACCACTAGCAGAGCAGCTTTGTATATTCTATGATTGCCACACATGGTGCAATGATTGCTGAGGCTTTACAGTTGAGAAGGGCAGTCCATAAAATGATAAACCTTGAACTCATCTAGGGCTACGTATTTTGGGCACTGATGTGAAATTTCAGAGTATCTTTTGGAAAGTTTATCCATGTCTTTAGAAAAAGAAATAAACTATAAAAAAGAGGTGTGAAATATGATTGCCATAAGCCATAAGCAAAACATGATAAATATTTTCAAAGCCTGAAAAAGGGTTGGGCTAAATAAAATTGGCAAATTTAGAGTGCATAAAAATATCCCACTGTTTCTAATTGATATTGACTGCTAGAACAAGCTCTGTTTAATCATTCCCTTTCAGATTTACTATCTCTCTCATGACAAACATTTTTGCATTTTCATCAGGCTCACATTTTGCACTATCATGTTGTTTAGAAAACTGATTTGTCAGAATTGAAAAAAATAAAGAAAAGAAGAAAGAAACCTCTAAACTAACAGTAGTTCCATGTATAGAAATCTATTTTTTTTTCACTACCAAGTCTGTATTCCATTCCTGCAGAAACTTTAAGATTCTTTAGAAGTATGTTCAAAATTATGTGAAGGGTAAAATTATGAATTTCCCACTTGGAAGAAAGTGGCTTAAATTCTATCCAATTATTTGCCATGGCAACCAGCTAAACACAAAAGGGCTGGAATGGATGTAGAGTACTGCCTCTATAATCATCACTGTATGTCCTTCAAATCATGGATATGCAGCACCACTATCCCAATCTACTTCAGGGCCATAAACCTACACGGTAATTATATGCTTTGGAACACTCCACTTAAGTGCATCAATAATATAGTGAGTGAACATGTTCTTTAATTCTGCACCTGTAAATGGAGAAAAAAAATAAAGAAATATTTCTATCAGAAAATGGAGGGGAAAAGGAAATTAGATCATTACATAATTTTTAACCTACTTTCTGAAATATCAAGTCCTGCCAATTGCTAATTTTAAATGATCTATTAATAATCAGCAAGTAAAAATGCTTTCTAAGTATCTTTCAGAACTATGATGTGTGTTTATAAAACCAGTAAAAATGAGAAGTCCAGATTAAGGACTTCATCCCATCAATTGTTTGCCATAGGGCTCGCTGTGTTTCCACGAGTGAATTTTTACAACTGCATTTCCAGCATTTTGTAGGGTGGTAATTTTGCAACTCAGACTAGTGAATTGCAGAACCGGGCCCCACACAGTGACAAATGTAGGGTCCGCCTTGACCTCCTAACCATGTAAGTTTCTACTGTTAGGTGCTATGAGGGAGGAAATGCAGATTGTCTTTTGCATTTCAGATGTGTTCTGGGCAATTTGGGTCTAGATTGCAGGCCAGGAGATGTGAGTTCCACTCTGACTCTGTTACTGAGCTGTTAAAGCTTAACCTTTGTATGCCTGTTTGTCGTTCTGCTTTTCTCCAGCTCTGTGTTTGGCTTGTGAACTCAGTGGAGCAGGAACTGTCTCTTATTTTCTGTTTGTGCAGTGCTTTGCTCAGTGGATCTCCACTATGCCTGTCTGTAGTGGTAATACAAAATATGGTCAAGATAAATTCAGGTCACCTTTGAAGTTTGTTACTTCTATTTCAGGTTTTTCAAAGGCTTGTGTGCTCTGGTTTATTTTTTCCAACTGTATTAGCTGGCTCATAAATAGGATATTACTTATCCCGATGAATCTTGCATTGCTTATATTCTTTGACTACCAACAGCTATAATGATAATAATGATTATTAATGTTAATGTCTAACATAATTAATGCTACAAGTACATCTAATAACATTTAGCTGAATATTACATGTTAAATGGTTTTAGGGAGTCAATTCTGTTAAACATTTGGGTCCAGGGATGAGCAGGAAATGTCAGTTTTGGAGTTACATATCTTGTATGAGAAACTGTACATTTGTGTTTGTGGTTTTTTTCTTAGACAATGAAAGGGAACAGCCAAACCCAATCAGGGTGGAGCTAGCATGACTGTACAACCCTGCAGCGCATCAAGAAAATATAACAGAATTCAAACACAAAACTAAACTAAAATCCCCCTGTCTTTCTAAGGCTGGTTAATCCTACCTCAGATGTTGCAACTCACACACAAACTTCTAAAAATCCTTTTCATTCCACTGAGCCAACTCTTGTCAGAATTTTGTATTTTAGATTATATATGTAACAGTCATAACTACTGAACTGGTAAGATTTAATAAAAACTCAAGATTTGAAAACATGTAGATGCTTAAACCTCACAGTTCTGCAAAAATATTGAAACTGTGAAATCAGTCTCCTTTAAAATGAAGAATATAGATAGCAGATGAGAAGAATTTGGCAAATACATTTTTAACCTTATCGCCCTCTACAACTCCCTGAAAGGAGGTTGTAGTCAGGTGGGGGTTGGTCTCTTCTCCCAGGCAACCAGCAGTAGGACAAGAGGGCACAGACTCAAGCTCTGCCAGGGGAGGTTTATGTTGGATATTAGAAAGAGACCTTTTGCCGAAAGAGTAGTCAGGCATTGGAATGGGCTGCCTGGGGAGGTGGTGGATTCACCATCCCTGGAGGTTTTCAAGCTGAGACTGGATGTGGCACTTCGTGCCATGGTCTAGTTACGATGGTAGGGTTAGACTCGTTTGAGGTCTCTTCCAACCTCGTTGATTCTATGATTCTATGAATAAACATCACTACCAGAAATTTCATGAGTTCTAAGAAGCTATCCTGATTTCTGAAAAGAGACTTTTGCATTTTGAATGTTTAAAATTGTTGATTCCAGTATTTATTTATCATACTTACAAAGTAATGAGATAATCTGGGAGAATTTGCATCTATGCATCTCTCCCACATCCATTGCAAGGTATTAGAAAATGTAATGGCATATTCATCTCTCTTGAATACAGGACATAGCAAACTGTAAGAAGCCTGATAGTCCTGGTGTTTACGTCTAAAAACTCTCCCCAAATAAAGACCTTTATTTCTCTACTAAAATGAGACCTCTGCCAAAAAAATTTGTGATAAATATTCTGTGAATATTTTGTGAATATTTTCTTAAGCTGTAAAAAATTTCTCATCTAACAATATATACAGAAGATAAAAAAGGTTTAATACACATTGTTTATGCCATTGTTTTGCTTCAAAAAGGCTACAATTAAATGTATCTAACCTGGTAGTATATTGTTCACAGCTCTTTCAGAATTAAAATTTGTTAAAGGTAGACCAGTGATTCAATTTGATACACACTTCACCTAGCAGAAACTACTTTCTGTGCCTGCCCCACAATACATATCGTGTATGAGAAAAGCCATTAGATTTTTATGAGGCAATTTGAACTGCCTGTAAAACTGTTAGGGGCAAAACAAGTTGGATTTTTAACAACAGAGACTCAAACAGAAAATGTGATGCTTTCACTTTGACAATTGTCATTGTTCCACATAAAAAAGGTATCTGTTTTTCAGAAGTGAAATAAAAGCCAAAGAGCAAGCAAATTTATTCTATTTTTTTAAAAATCTTGATCTCCAAGACCTTTTTTTCCAGGAGGTATTTCCATGTGGTTTTTGAAAAAAAGCTGACCAAAACCAACAACCCCAAAAAATCAGAGTCCAGGTCAAGTATGCCTTTTCTATGAGAAATGAGTGAAAGAAAGTGTCAATTTTTCTATTCAAGTACTCATAAACTAATAGTTGCAGAGACCCTGTAAGAATCACTATAGCAATCACATAGAAATAATATTTTGCATGCATTCTTGCCTTTATTCTGAAAAATCTTGAGACATTGTACAAACCACATTTCTTTGGAAAAGAAAGATTTTCTTAAGTGCATCACCAAAACTGGTGGTGTTTTTTTCTGTGTTCTCAGAAATTGCGTTGCAAAGCAAGTTTGTCATGTTACAGAAGGACCTCTCACTGGGCAATAAGCATTCATTTCTTCAGTTCCATGCAATAAGCATGTGATCCCTTCTTATAAACTTTTAAAATTTTTTACACAATACCTCCTTTTCATGCACACACTGATTTATCATTTCCACTTGCCAGGATTCAACCTTGGCAGGCTTCTCACCTCACAGCATCACCTACACTCATGGCATGGTGGCACAGAGATTTCTGTAGGATCATGCACCTACAGGAAGTAGGTGTCTCCCAGTAGCTCCTGATCTGGACCAGATGGTTGGTTCCTCTCCAACACTCAGCTCTTTGGGATACCTCCTTGGCAGCTGTCTCCTGTGCAGGGACAAGGCATTGGGTAGATACTCACACAGATTCCCGCTCAGACTTTGCCACAGAGCAGGGATAATGACAATTGTTTTGAACCACCCAGACAAGCAGTGAATGAGAGGTTGCACCACTGGGATTTAAATGTATTGCCTTATCAGAAACACACTCAAAAATACCAATAACTATTTAAAAATCCCAATCACTACTAAAACATTCCAATCACTGTTACCATACTCAATAGAAGTTTGTGTTGTATTCTTTGTTGTGGCTTACTTATGTAGAGTTCACCAATAAGTTCCTCATAAGCATTTCCTCCTGTTATTATCTCTATAATGAAGATCATAATAGACACACAGAGAAATTGGAGAAGTTTTTCCCAGTAGTAATATTGAAGTGTATGAAACACATGGGTATGTTTGAAACACACTCTTATGAGAAAAACTTTTCTACTCTACTGCAGTTCTCCAGTATTTTTGTCATTGTTGTAAGCCAGTGAAAATTTATGAATTATTGCATTCAGTAAAAGGTTATTTCTCAGTTATGTTAATACCTGGAGATGGGGGAATAGGAGGTAGGAATGGCTAAAAAGATTTGAAAAACCATAATTTCCTTAAGACTTGCATGTTTTTGTATGGCCAAATCAATTGTCTGTATTATCAAGCAGTGTCTATGTCCAGTTGACATCAGTAAGTGACATTACTCATATTATGTTGCTTTTATGAACTTATACATAGACACATAGTACTGAATTTCTGTCCACCACTTAGAAATTTCAGTCATTTTATGTAATGTAACATCCATGCAGACCTGTCAGCCTTGGATACTTACACATTTTCATTGCCATTGAAACAGTAGTGCAACTTTCAATTAATTATATAAAGTAAGAGGACCATTTTACCCTTTTTCTTTTCAATTATTAAAGCCTAAATCTCAGAACTCAGACCAAATTATAAATTTTGACATTCTTGTAAGTAAGAAAAAAATTTCTTAGTTCTTATTACCAAATCCTGTAATTTTAGCTCATTTCTAGAGAACAATAAAAGTAGTGATGTAGGGTGAAGCAGTTAATTCTGGCCTGGTATAAATACATGATCTTGCAGCCAGGTTTGATGAGTTTTCAGCTTGGATGAATTCAAAGAGACGAATTGCAAGCCACTGCAATTGGCAAGTTTGCTGTAGGAATATCAGGACACTCTTGGCTGTGGCAATACAAATGAAGCTTCTGTAACAGAAAATTAAAGGTGTGCACAGCAGGGAAGGAGAGGGAATGTTGAGATCCACTGTCCAAATGATCATAAATTCCAAGCTCTTTGCACTCTAGGACAGTAATTGGTAATATTAAAGTAAGGTAACTATTAATACTTGCCAGATCACTTAATTTGCGTACCTCTGTAATCTTAATTACAATCTCAGCAAGAATGTCACCTTTTGAACAGATAGATGAATAAAGAATGAAAAATCAGGTCTATAGGAACTATCTCTTGGTGTCATCTAGTGGTTACATTCCCATACTGCAAAAAAGGAATTTGTGTAGTCTTGTTCATATATAGAGGTAGATAGATGGATAGATAGATAGATAGATAGATAGATAGATAGATAGATTTACTCACAAGAACACACACACACACACATTTGTATGAAATATGCTCATTTCTGACTGAGTGGAGTAAAGGAAGCTACCACTTTTAGCAGACAAGACAAGGGTAGCCTTACTCTGCTCTTCACCCTGGCCTTTTTGCTGTGTCTTCTTATGAGGTCAAGACACATTGACAGAGAGCTCAGTTAGCATACCCTGGTGTGAAGGTGCTGTCTACTGCTCCTTTTAGGCTGCTTGACTGGGTGTTGTTAAAGGACATCCTCTGCCAACACACAAGGTATTTCCTTACGGGTGACTGAGTAGCACTAGGGGGATGCTGACAGATTGAAGTGACATGCCACAAATCTGATTGCACATTGAACTGGAGGAAGACAGAGCAAAAAAGGAGCATTCCCTGACCCTCCTGCCAGCTCTGTCTGCCTCTCCCTGTCCTGAGAAGGGAATGGTATGGGTTACACTGGAACAGGCAGCACTGCAATAAATGCACTGCTGTGAAGGTGCTGAAGTGTGTTTGGGAAAAAACCAAACAAACAAGCAATAAGGAAAACAAACAAGAGAGAAACAAAATTTTTAATATAGCTCTTTGCTTTTAATATAACTCTATTTGCAACAGGAAAGGCAATAAACCTCTGCACAGAGTGAGCATGGATTAAACCTCCCAAGTTTTGCCAGAGATATTACTCAGGAACATATATGATGTCCAGGTTTGGAAGTTCTTTCTCAAGAACAGGCCCTAATACTGATGAATTGATCATAATTGTTCCACAAGGACTTTAATTGGGTTTGTTGCAACAGGAAAGGACAATTTATGGTCCAGAGAAGTTTTTGTTCTAAAAAGAAAAGACTGGAGTAGACTTCATCTCTGAGTGAGCAAACTGGGTTTGTATTTCCTGCATTCTAAGCTAAGAGTTCTAAAATTCACACTCATTTTCTAACAAGTGACCTGATAATCATAAAATTTTGAGCGCAGTGCTGCACATTAATTTTTTGTTTTGACAGCATCTGGCTTTTTGATGTCTAGCAACCTTACCAGTACTTTTCTCTGACAGTTATGAACTATATATGGGTCCCATCACCAATACTTCAAGAAAATGGATCTACATTGGTCCAAGCTGAGTACAATGTTCAAACAGCACAAGTATATAAATGTACTCCAAAACCAATCTTCGCTGTCCATGTGTATTTCAAAAAATATACTGATTATGGAAAATGGGAATGTGAAAATAACAGTTTGTTTGAATATTCGTAAAAAAAGGGTTTTTTTTAAATTTCAACTGAACCCACTGTTTGGGAAAATACACACAGAATCATGTTGTTCACTCTCCCTCTCAACAGTGCAAAAGAAGCAAATACTAGGAAGTATAATTTATTAGAGAATTTCACTGTGAGGGGCAAGAGAGAGAGAGCACCAAGAGACTGCTACTCTGTTTACCTCCAAGAGAGTTCTAGAGCCAGGTCTAAAAACAAACAGAAAAGTGGCTGCAGCCAGTCACATTATGCTCCAGCAGACAAATAGACTCCAAGGCACCACTACCAACTTGAATCAGCCACAGCAGTACAGAAAAGAATCTAAGTGCTGGGGGCCCCATTTATTCTCCTCACACAGCTGCCTGGTACTACTGTCATAGACATCAGATTTGCCAATCCAGTTCTGGAGCCTACTAGACTACCTCAACAGTGAATAAGTGTAGCTATACTTGTGTTTTTGTCTTCAATATTAGCATTTCACAAGCTCATATGAAGCCCCACTCCAGGCTGGAGTTCAGTAGCATTATGTGTGGCACATACATCTAGCATCTAGAGACTTTTAAAAAATTCAGCCTGAAATGCCTTTACATTTTAAACCTGATTAGAAATAACTCATTCAGATGGATGTTATGCAAGGGCACTAAAATATTTACTGCTCTGTATAAAAATAACTGCTCCAAATACTGAATTTTAGCTGTAGGTAGAGAAGGAAGCTATCCAACTAAACTGGTAAAGATATTAGAAAGGAAAAGATAAATTATCCCGTGTTTGTATTTGTATTATACTATGCTCTATGAGGTTTTTTGAAATTCACCTGTAAGAATATTTTTAATCTTGTTAAGTTACCTCACAAATTGTCATTAACATCTCGACTACAGCAAAGCATTCAAGCAAGAGTTTGGTTTTTTTTGCTTGAGTAAACTCTGGGAGCCAATGAGTTTTCATATATGCTTAAAGAGAAGCACAGTCTTACTGCTTTCATTGTCTTGTTTTGTTGTAGGGTTTTTTTGTTTTGTTTTGTTTTGTTTATTAATTGGGGATTATAACAACACTTAAATCTATTCTTCAGGATACAAAAGAATAATCGTACAATATTGCCAGAATGTGCTCAGATATAAGGCTTATTTCTCTCCTTATTTTGCTGGCATATGTTCATGATATCATTGAAATGGAAATTGTTATACATATAAAGGCAAAAAGGTTAAAGCTCTTTCCTATGTGCCAGGATGCAGCACAGGCCTGCTCCAGCTAATTCTGGGACCCTCAGCAGAAAGCAAACTCAGTGATCCACCACTGAATTTGTGGCTAGGCTAGGATCAGCGTGCTGGGAAAACATGAACCAGCATGGGCACACAGGTGTTATTATTGTGCTTTTGATATAGCACCACAGATGTATTTTACCTTCTCTATAGTGCTATTAATCTCACTTTAGATCAAAAAACAATTCATGAAACATTTTAAATGGATAGGCTGAATACAATGGGTACATATACCTGTACCAATTGCTCTAAATTGTCCGATGTTATTAATATGTGTTTTTTAAAGAATTTTAGCAATTTCTTGCCTGTGTGTCACTATTGTATCTCAGTGTCTTATAAGTGTTAGTGGAATTTCTCTATGAAAACAATCCTAAAGCTATGACCTGTAAATTTGATTTGAAAAGCCAAAATTATAAAAGATGACCAGAGCATTGGCTAGAGTAACAGGATTAAAATATTGATTTAGCTTTTCTTTCTGACTACATAACCCCTAATCTAACAATTTCATTTAGTTTAGTCGTAATGGACAAACTGAAACTCTGTGGAACAAACCAGTTTCAGTGTGTCTGTACCTGAGTCTGAACATGAGAGCAACAGTCAGGAAGGTCTGAAGTAGCAGGAATTTAGAAGACAAGATGCATAAAAGAGAAAAGGTGGAAATAATGGAGTTACTTCTTAAAAACATCTCAAAATCTTTATGAAGAGAGAAGAAAAATTCTTTTACAGTGAAGGCTTCTATTTTTTATTGAAAAAATGACTAACAGAAATCACATAGTTCATTACTATTTATAGCTAGCAATATTGTTTCATTCAGAAATAGAGAATTATTTTCTATGTTCATGCAAACTAATTTTATCTCACAGATTGCCATCAGGAGATATAATTTGGTCACTAACTGCCGTTCATGTGATGTAACATGCTGTTTTGCATTGACAAGTTAAAGCCTTAAGCTTTATGTAGAAAAATATTACTTAGAAAAATGTAAGAGTAAGATTTTGGATTTGTTTTAAGAAAATTTTCTGACCTTGAAAATTTCTAGTCTTAGTACTTGCTTAGAAAATTTGACAAAAATGCTTTCTATTAATATCAGGACTTAAAGAGTGCCCAAAATGCATCTACAACTCATTCAGCCATTATTTTTATTTCAAAACACTGAGTTCATCTTAATCTAAGACCCCAAAATACCAGCATCAAATACAGTAAAATTTCCTATTCTGTTTGACTGCAAGAAATATATTTTTTGCTCTCTTTTTTTTTGCTGCTCCATTATTTTCTTCCACGCTTTAATGTACAATTTCCAGCAGGGTTGTTTTACTGCACTTCCCAAATAGAAAATTAGGTTAAAGGAACTCTACTTCTTTCTAAAGGTAAATTACATTAAGTGCTGACCCAGAGGCAATGTGATATAATAAGAATACTTTTGTAACTTTTTCCCCATATAGCCATAACCTGATTTTTCTCTAAACACAGAGAAACCAAGGTTATAACTCAGGAACTGAAGTACTAACCCTTATAGCAGACTTTTGTTATTTTTTTCTCAAATATAATGCTACCATGTAGACCTAGCAAAAGGCTGTATATTGCCCACTTTTTCTCTTCATGTTTAGCACCTTCCTATGTGAATAATCTTACTGGGGATAAAGAAAAAGAAATATGTTCTGTTTCCTACTTTAGAAATGAAACTGAACTGCATAGGGCATCTCATCATAAGTAATATAGAGAAAATACCTTCAAAGCTTCATTCAGAGCATCAAAGACTGGTGCTGGGTTAGGTGCCTTGTATGCTTATTGAAAGAGATTGACTTATGTTACTTGATGTCAGAAACAGACAAATAGTAAGTGCTGAAAGTTTTGCAATATTGAATATGCACAGAAAAAAAAGTGCCTTATTTCTTAAATAAGTAATGGATATAATTATGAACAGCAAAATTCAAGACACAAATAACATATTTGTAGCTATGGCAACACAAGAGAATATTCAGAAATGATATTGTATGTCCCTCTTTTTGATTTCTTATGATATATGCAGCTTGAGAACTGTTAGCCACTCCAATAGGGACATTGCAGTCGCAAAGACTTTTTAAATTGAATACTCATAAAAAATACCAGAATAAATTTTAGGTTAAAATGCAAAGGATGAATCTATTTGGTACAAGCTCTTTGGGTAAAAATATTTTCCATATTGTGATTATTCTCTAGCAATTTTTTAGTTTTTTGTCTGTGAAAAAAATGATGTAAAAAATTGTCTCTTTATAAATTATTTAGTAAGGCTCTTGTTTGTCCATGCTGAAGCCAGTCTTATTCTGGTCTATGATCGTGGCTGTTAAAGACATTTGTTTTTCTTGAAATTTTTTTTGCTAGGATAGTCCTCCGAAATGATTGTGTCTCAGCATGTGTAAAAATTTTCTCATGTTCATTATGTCTCTATTTTTGTATTTCTTTCATGCAGCCTGCTCTCCTGTGCATATCTACTTGAAGAAATATATTCACACTTGTTATTTTTTGACATGAAGGTCTTTCCACCAAATCAGTTGGTTTCGTATGGTCTGCACCTGATGAATTAAAGTCTGGGTGCATGAGGGGCCTGCAGCTGCCTCTCTAACAAGTATTTTTAGACTTGATTGTCCCTGTGTGTTTTGCAGGTCCTTATTTTCTCACATTTGAAAAACTTTTGCCGATAAACCCATTAAAATCATTGATCAAAAACAAATCTCCTTTGATTTTACAGTAAACAATTAAGGCCAGATATTAATAGTCTAATTCTTCTCATGCCTTTAGATTTCTAGAAAAATTGATCAAAATCAGTACCAGAGCAACCACCACTGGTGTCCAAATTCAATTTGCACATTTTAGTTATCAGAATATGTTTTCCAGCCTTTTTTCCCTTCCACTACCTTGTTTTACAATATTTCTGGAAGGAGATAGAAATTAAAATTGTGGACATGATTTAATATTCAGTTTAAAAGATGGAGATTGAGTGTCTCTTTGTTAACATCTCCACCTACTCTCCATCCCATTCTTCTTGGTTTCAGTAGTGTCTGCCTTTATCAGTAAAGGAGGAAAAGGCTTGCTTTATGAACAAAAAAAAAGCCAATGAATCCTCAAAATGCTGATGTCTCCTTGGTTGTACATACAATGAAGCAAACTCTTCAGGGCAGCATCATACCCTACCTTAATTAGTCCCATGAGATTTTTGTCTCTTCAGAGAATCATCTTAAAATCTCTGGGACAATTTTCCAATGTAGTCATATCAAATTGCACCAGATTCAACTGTTTGATTGCCTACATTACATGTACATCCAGTGGTACATTAGTTTCTAAGCAATAGACTATAGTTTCATACCTTGTCATTTATGAAATTCACACACTAAAAAGCAATGAATTCTGCATGAAGTACATAACGTATTTGACTTTTTTTTCTGACATTCTCAGTTACTGTTGCAACCATAATCTTTTCTCCATTTTCTAGACCAGCTGAATCTACAACGAAGGCGTTCTACAATCATATGTAGCACTCATATAAGACAAAACATTTGCAACTATTTTAGTTCACATCAAATTCCAGCATGTGAAGACCTCAAAACTGAGTTATACTCTTCTCATCTTGTACTAAGAATAAATATGATGAAGCATAAAATCTGACTCATTAATGTGATAAACTAAAATAAATGCATATCCCATTAGAGTATATTTCAGACTTTTAACTATATAGTATTTATCTATATTGTATATAGAATATTTATCTTGAAAGATAAATAATATATAATATCTTTTGAAAGAAAGTGTCTATATATTAATAGATCCCATTTATATATGCAGAGAGTGAGAGATATAGATGTAGAATTATATGTTAATATTATTATTTAAAACTTGTGGAAATATCACAGAATCACAGAATGGATTCCCTCCCTTCAGATATTTGCATACATTGATGAGGTCCCCTCTCAGTTGTCTCTTCTCAAGGCTGAATAGGCTCAACTCTCTCAGCCTTTTCTTACAAGAGATATGCTCCAATCCCTTAATTGTATTTGTTGCCCTCTGCTGGACCTGTTCCAGGAGCTCTATGTTCCTCTCGTACTGAGGAGCCCCGAGCTGGAGACAACACTGTAGATGCAGACTAATTAGGGCTGAGGAGACAGTCAGGATCACCTCCTTTGACCTGCTGGCAATGCTCTTTCTAATGCACCCCATGATACCACTGGCCTTCTTGGCTACAAGGACACGCTGCGGGTTCATGGACAGTTTGTAGGCCATCAGGATCCCCAAGTCCTTCTCAACAGAGCTGTTTTCCAGCAGGTCAGCCCTCAGACTGTACTGGGGCACAAGGTGGTTCTTTCCTGGGTGCAGGACTCTGCATTTGCCTCTGGTGAATTTCAACTGTTTCTTCTCTGCCCATCTCTCCAACCTGTCAATGTCCTTTGAGAATGTGAAAGAAGAACATATGGTCCAATATTTGCAATAACTAGAAGAAGGAAACACATAAGTCTGGAGTTCTTTTATCCTTTCATAAAACAGTGCTCAGTCTTTTCCTGTCTAGTGCTGGTTTGGGTTTTTTTTGGTTGGTTGATTTTTTTGGCTTTATTTTATTTCATTTTTACCAACAAAACACTATTAGATTGCTATAATTACTCTTAATATGCACTTACACAATCAGAAAGAATCAAACACACAAAATCAAGACAATAACAAAGTTAATATACAAATTCCCAGAGTAAAGGATTTTAGAATTTTGCCACAGGTACTATGATCATGAAATTAATCTTTTTTTTCAGACTATTTTGCATTGAACTTCTTAGCATTTCTAAAATAAATTTTTTGTGCTCCACACTGATATATCTGTGCAAGTATGGACAGCAAGATATCTTGACCCTAGAGATGTACTCTTGATCTTTGTTTTACAGTGTCTGCGGAAAATCAGGATGTTAATGAGCATATTACCACACACACCTACATCTTATATAATAATGAGACAAAGAATTATTTTTGAGAGCAAATCCCTGAGCACAGTCATGGCTAAAGAACTCCAGCATGTCCTTTCCCTGACAAATATTATTAGTGGTAAGTAAAAAGTTTGCCTGCTGTCACTGTGACCCCAGCTGACCTCTTAATTTCTTGAGTTCAAGTCCAATTAACCTTTGGGAAGAAGCACAACTGCTCTAACCAGACAAGTCAATAGAATCCAATAGTAATCATTTCATTTTCTGGTTTGTCAAAGGGCAGTGGTCCCACCTCAACCATTTCACACAAAGGTGGTAATTTATCAATGTTTAGAATGATCTGTACTGGACCATACCCAGCCCTCTCTCAAGTGCACTAATCAATTAAACAGGCTGTATCTCAGTCATGCCACCCTGTGTGCTGCCACAGAAGAAGGCGCCAGTTGAAAAATTACTCTCCTCTTGTGATATTTGCTGGTTTAGTTTCAGGAATGAAAATATTGATATACACTTCAAGCTCTTGTTGCCACAAGAGGCTTGAATTAGATCTATGAGAGTATGGTGGGAAAACCTGTCTAGTGTGAAAAACTATTTCTCAGCATTGTCTGTCTTCCATCACCTCCTTGTACATGTGTGGCTGCTGTTGAGTTTATTGAGAGTTAGCCATAGCATAATGGAGGGGCAGAAAAGAGTCCCAGGAGAGTAGGAGGAAAGCAGGATTAATTAAAGTTGGCTCCAAGATTGAAAATAGGAAAGGGGGTAAGAAAGGCGTGACAAAATTCTATTGCTTTCTGTCTTTCAACTCTTACACAGTTGTGAAAGCAGCCTCAACTAACACAAAAAACTCCACTGTCACCATTGAATGGCTCAGTGTGCAGGGTAGAGAGGCAGTGACAACCACACTGATGGTTAAGCTAGGCTGATACTTCATCAACTGTCTAAGATGACTACCTGAATATGTTATGCAAGTGTGTGAACACAATCTGGATTGTATGGCAGGGCCCTGTCAATAAAAGGAAAGAGCAGAGGAAAATTGCTAATAAGGTCAGGTCTAAAGGTTCCGCCCTAAGACAAACTTCATAGCTCTTATCTTCTCCAAGGTGATGATCAGGTTTTGCTGCAGTTTTGAGATATAAGAAGGAAATAGGAGTTGTCCTGAGATAAAAGAGTGCTGAAATGAAATTCTTCTTCCAAGCTCAAGGAAAGATGAGAATTTTGAATGAAAAATATACAGCAATAAGCTAGATGCTGAAATATGGGGACTCAGAGTTAATGTCACAGTTAAGTGAGAAGACTCACAAATTCAGCATTGGCTATCATGATTGACACCTAATTCTGGGGGAAAACTCATTGTGAAAGTGTCACCCAAGCGATGGGAACAAGGAACACACTGAATTTTTCATTTGCTTTTCCTAAGTTTCTTGTGTTAGCACATGTCCATTCCCCTTCCTAGAACAGACCTGAACAAAGAAAGGGCAATTCTGGAACTTAGAGAGATGGAAATTTTGCAGTAAGTGAATGAAAAATGAACCAGGTGTTTGCTTAAATAAGAAATTTGATTTTCAATTAGTTATTTTCTGGCTAATTTAAATAGAATGAGTAATACTTCACATATCTAACTAATTTTTCAGTGACATATGAATTAATTAATATATATAGCAGTACTGACAGTTGTAAGATAGAGACTCCAAATTCTTCATTTGTTAAGAGCAGCAGCAACATTTTTATTACCAAAGCTAAGTTTGCAATAATAACAAATCTACAAAACACAACTGAAGCTATTTTTAATTTAGCTCTCTCTTGATTGCTGTCATACAGAGTATACAAAGATAGTAAATGAAAAAAACCCTAACCTTTAAATTAGTTTTGCAGTTTCCTACTGTCCTATATTAAAGCAACCTAATAGAATTTATAGGAGTAGAACCCTTTTAGGCAGCACTCTTTGTATTTTTATTAAGTCCATACTTGCAGAATCTACTTAATGTCAATTTTGTACAATGGTTACACTGCACAGAGTATTTTATTTTAAACCTGCAGGACACAGTGATAAATTGATAATTGACCCCAAGGCCATAGCAAATAAAGAAGCCCTGTTTTTCATTAGTACAGTATTACATCGTTGTTAAGGGAAAGGAGAGCAATGCTAATTGAGTACTGTGGAGTTGCACAATTAAGAAATCATCCATGGTTTTAATTTCACATGTTTAAGGCTGCAAATTTCTTAATTGTGAGCAGTAAAATAAAATAAGATTAATGTGAGATACAATTATATAAAGCTTCACCATTCAGCGGCAAGTTACAGCCCTCTATATTTGACTGCATGTTCACAAGTGGTGTAGTTGACAAATATATATGTACTTTTCCTTTTATCTCTCTGCTCCTCTAAATCTATAATATTTCCCAATGCTTCGTCATAGGATTCAGAGGAAAGACACTGTGCTCTTTGGTGAAAATGAGGATGCTTATTTTAGAAAGAAACTCCAGAGACTCTCATCTTAAATGAGTTTACTTTGTATTAGGCTTTCTTATGTTACGACCAGGGCTCATTCACATTTTTATCAGAACCAGACTAATTCCGTGATGAAACAATATGGAATCAATCATAGTGTATCATGACCTGTTTTTTTTTTGTTTAGCATTTATTAACTGACTGTCATGTTTGTACAGAGTTTCCCAAGCATTCAAAGTTTTAGCACCTTTTCACATATGAAACTAGCTGTGACTGAGGCTGCTTGATTAAGGACTCTATAATTCAGCTCCTGCTTGTGTCTTTTCCTCTACAGCACTTTTGGATTCCTCTAACTCATGCTCATACAGTTGTCTCAGTGCAGTTTGTACTTTCCCCAAGCTCAGAGCTAGACTGTGCTTGTTCCTGAATTACACCTTTCTTTTTCCACAAAGACAGCATGAAAATGATTGCAGCAGCACAAAATTCCTGCTTGGTCTAGTGAAGCCCCAGACCAGCTACACCAGGAAGAAAGGAACATGTCCTGCCTACCCGTGAGAGCAACCAGTTTAGACCAAAATGATTAATAATATAAAAATGTAAGCAATTCAAAAATATAGTGTAAAATTTACGAGTCAGGCAGTAATATATGTTCAAGTCATTCAAGTGTTGATAATATCACCCCAAAGGAATAAAAAAGCTCAAATGAAATTAAATCTCTAGGTTCTGAGAAGCCAGTTAGTGTAACTTGTTTTGTCACATGTGGGTAAAGCAGAAAATAAGCACATATACAAAGTACCAAAAGAGTTTTCCCATGTGGCCTATCCCAATGAACTGATATTAAATGTAAAAAGCACAAGAGTAGGAGGTGGAATAGACAAAAAATATAAAATATATAGAAGGTAAGAATGCTTAGAAAGTTTATTTTCATCATCTAGTAAAAAAAGTGATTAAAAATACACTTCAGTCATAAGTCATGAGTAAATTTGTTCAAGCTGGACAATTCACAGAAGGATATAAATCAGATCTGTTCTGAGTAAAATAAAACTTTGCAAGTTAATCTGGAGCAACCCTTATCTGGAAGATAACAAAATTTTACAATTTAGTAAAGATCCTTGCTTTGGTTAGCAATACTACTATGCAATCAAATGTTTTTTTGCTATGTTATTCTGTAACATCTCCCTAGTTTATAATCTTTTGCCAGCTTTTTGTCTCTTGATATAACTTCCAGGTCTGGATGTTATTTGATACATGATACATTTGAAATCTGATTTTATCTCTGAGGAGTGTCTTTTCTTTCAGTACTTTACTAAAATTAGCTCCTTTAGAATGATAAAGGATTATAATAATGAGAGAAGTAATATTTCCATTGTGTGAAACTTTCTTTTAAAGAAGAAATTACAGACTGGGATAAAAAGTTATGTTACAGTGCTTTGGAAATTATTCATAAAACCCCTGCCTGGTTTCAAAGATATTCAGCAGACTCACTAGCTGTCTGTTACAGACCTAAGGAGATTGGGAACATGCAGCCCACCCACCTGGCTTGTCAAGGTCCTTCACTGAGGAAACCCTGAGAACAGAGGAAAGAAGAGAGTCATAATCCAAGCACCAGCCAGAACACTCTCCATTACACCAACCTAGAAAATAGTTGGTATAAGGGGTAGGAAGTTCTCTTATTGTAACTCAGTAATACATACGACTAAGAATTGTAGAAGAAAATGGTTTATATTTCAAAGCAGCTCTTCCCTTATGACCAGTATTACTTCAGTTTTACACATTTTAGTTCTGAGATAAACAGAAATCAGGTGGTGGGTGTCATACCAGCTGCTGTTATCTGGTCACTGAGACCCCTGTAGTAGGGTTGCACCTGTGAAAAACAAGATACACAGATGAATATCATCAGTATATCCATGTCAAGAGGGCTACTCTCATGTCATCACCACTCCACGTCTAGATCATGAAGTGAAGGAAAAACAGGATGAACCCATTTGGATTGCTCTTAAGAGATGACACATGAGGATGATAGCCAGCTATACACCACTATTCTTTGAATTATATTTTAATAGTATTATCAATATTGGAAATATCTGCCCCTTATAGTCTCAACTTTAAAACTAGAGTCATTTGCAGATGCATAAGGATTGGAAAATAAGCTAATATACAGCACATGCATATGCATGGTATGTTTAGAAGTAGCAAATATCTTTTTTTTCTTTTTTTTTGTCTTCATGCATATTTTAATGTGAATAGAACACATATTCTAGGTGAATAACTAACAAGGAGAAAAATCTTATAAGATTCAATGTAAATTCTATACCATATACTCCTTGGATATACTGCATTTTCTGTCTTGCAATGATATTTTGCACTTACTTCAGTTTGTGTTCTCTGTTCATAAGGCAATATGACACCACAGATAAAGAAGATTATCCTCCGAAAATAATTCAATGTTTTGTTAGCAAACTTTCAAAATGCTTTGAGGATACTTATGGACCAAAAAATGCCCACCAGTAAATATGTATTATGAGAATAGTTACAAGTGACTAACTAAATGTTCTGTGAGAGAATTCTTTTTGTACAATAATTGACGTAGAATGGGAAACTATTGCAAAATAGGAGTCACAAATGTTGGAAACCTCCATTTCACTAGTGGTCTGTTCCAAAAGAAAAGTTTGTGTATGCTGCATTGTCTTCTAGGATCAAAGTGCAGACCATTCAATCAATTAAGAGCATGATAGCCATGAACAATTCAATTACACTTGCTTATTTTACCAAACAGCTCTCTTTAGTAGACCTACACCTATGCTAAGCCAAAAAACCCAAAAGCGTTCTGTCCTTGTCTTTGACTAATCTGTTTCCTCTATAATAAGTGTGAAATCTCTAAATATACGCACATTTACTACAAGCAAACAAGCTGTCCAGAATCTAATTAGACAAAAATCTGCCCATCTGTTCTGCATTATCATGGGGCTTGCTCACATGCATGTTGTCTCATTACTAAAAGGCGGAAAGGCAGATTGAATTGAGCTGGACTTCCTCTTAAAGTGGGATCAGCACACGAAGCCAGACCCTTGCTGTGAGCCAACAAAGCACCACTGGGAGAAAGTGGGATGAGAGAAGTTTCTTTTTTCTACAGACACATGTCCAGTTGTTACCATGAGGCCTAAGGGGGGCTCGATTGTTTGTCACAATACTGCACACAGTACAACCATATAAACCTTGTTATCAATGCAAATTGTTTTCTTTTTTCATCATCCCATGTCCCATGTGTCTTTATTACTATCTGCCTGCCATGGTATGCTGCATTTCAGGCATAAAGATTGCTTAATGGAAGCAGGAAAGTTTCATTAACGCAAATTTTTCTTATAAAAAGGATAATGTCTAACTTTTTAATTCTTTGTGGGCTTTTTGTTGTGGTTTTTTTTCTAATTACATTTCAATACTTTAATCAGGGTTTTGAAAATGCTACTCAAGGCCACAAGCTACTGAGAGTAATTTGTATGAAAATAGGAAATTTTATATAGCTGTGTTTATTTGCATGTTTTCTAATCACTTATGTGATTAATACTTAACACTTACAAGCATTTATGTGTTTCTCCCATATAAACACTTTCCATCAGCAGTAAGACTTCTATGGCTTTGGGGAATAAGAATTTCTAGTGAAATGTTGCTGCATACCTTGAGCCGAAATGGAGAAGATTTATTTATGGCTGTGAATGCTACAAAAGAACAAATACTTCTAAAATTAGTAGTTTTTGAAGATTAAGCAGGATCAATGCCTATATGCATCAAAAAATTGGAGTAAGTAAGGAAAAATTAGAATATATTTCTATCTTTTGCATAGTTATTACTAGAACCACTTGAACACATCACAAACATTAATTTGTTAATCCTGCTTAATGACAGCACCTTCAAAAATGTACGACTTGTGTGCCAGGTCATCCCCAAGTGCACGATGAGCCCCCTTTTCCTACTGTTGCCAGGGACTAGCTGCCTCACACTCTGGAGTTCACCTAATCTGCTTTTCTCTGGTGCTGTGACTTCTCACTGATCAGATTAACAGATCCACATAAACAGAGAGCAGACTTGCTTGGGATACTACAGAGACTGCATAATTTTTATGCTAGTGATAGGCAGATAAACCTGGGTAGTGGGAAGGGTATACAACTTATCTCCTGCTTCTCTGCACTCTGAGCAGAAGGCGGTTTGTACTACTGAATCAGACTGGATTCTCCTGTGCAGCTGTCTGCTTTCCTGGTGTACCTAGTTTTATCCCCTGCTTACTGTGAGAGCATACCAGCCAAGCTAGGACATTTTTCATCCAAGGACAGTTTCATGTAAAATGGAGAAAGTGGCCTGCTAATAGGACCAGAAACAAAGCTTGTTTAGGACAGCAAGAAGTTACATGTTTTTGTATAAGCTAAGAAGAGCTAGTGTCACTTACGGGAGTGAATAAACAAAAGGATTTGAACAGAAAATGAAAACTATTTTACAGAAACATAAGAAGAATGTTGACACATTTATTTTCCAATATTAACATTTTTGTTTTAAAAAAATGTAGAACCTATAAAGCGTCAGAAAAATCACAAAATTATGTCTCTATAGAAAGCAGAATCTCTTATGAAGTGTAGAAAGGAAGTGGAGGGGATGTGCCATGGAAGGGAAGAATAAGAAGAACAAAGGAGAAGAGAGAAGTGACATATACAGGTGAGAAACTGCAGACATTAAAGAAAAAAGAGACTCAGAGAGAGATGAAAATTTTCTTCTAGGGAAAATCCAGTTCTAAAATTTCTTTCATGTTGCATTTCTCCACATATATCATGGAAAAATCCAAAACAATTTGGAATATTCTCTTGTGGATTTATTTTATGCGGCCCCACATATCTTCTGTACTGAGATTGGCTCTAATGGAACATGGAACAAAAACTTCAATATCATAAGATGACCAACAAAAGTAGGTGCTTTCTTATCTTTCCCTCTAAATTTTCTTTATCTTCACGTATTTTCTCCTTTCTTCTATTTCCAACAAACATATTTAATGCAATTTAGCTGCTCTGTTCTATATATTGGATTAAACTACACTGCACAAAACTGACATTCATCTTACATGCACACTCTATAGTCATTATTTATCCCTAAGTGATTAAATAATAATTCGCTTTTTACATTTTTTGTATGATCTCCTTTTGATTCTTGCAGCTATCAGGAGCACAACCAGCACAAAGGTGACACAAAGCCCTGAATGATGTATTCAGTTTCATAGTTGAGAAAATACTGAACCTAACTTCATATTTTTCTGTCTTTATATGATGCATTCCTTATGCATGTGCTGTGCAAATCATTAAAGAAAAAAAGTTAAATAATAATGATTTTCTTTTTCAGCAACTTATAATTTTCTCTTTATTTGCAGAGGTAGAACTTAAGGGAAGTTTACAGCTTCCACATAAATACACATTTAGCGAAAGAAAACAAAATATATTTTGCCTTTAGACAATCCACATTGATATATTGAAATAGCAGGGAAGGGGGAAAAAAGGCTCATAATGCTTCATTAGTTAATTGCGCAGAGCACAGCTCTTTAGGGGTAAACAAGTGAAGGACATTTGCTGAATGGTCTATGCCCATCATGCATATTATGGCCTAATGGTGCTAGTAATGGTAGGAGGCTCCTGGAGAGTCATCTGTCAAATTAGCACACTGAATTATTTATTGCCTCAGAGTAAAATTGTGGAAGGGAGCAGCTGAGATCCATTCGTAAGAAAATACAAGATAAAGAAATAACCCCTCCCCAAAATTATAGTACAACTGCTTTGCATGTTCAGTAAAGTCATTGGTATTTGTAAACATCAACAATATTTAAATAGCATGTGTGTGTGTAAAGATATTGGGGTGTGTATGCAAATTCTAATACACAATACTAAACATATATACATTGTCTTCATGTATCTATTACAGACACAAAAATATGCATAGATGATTTGAGTAAGACTAACCATCATTATAATTTATATTAGTGCAACAGTGATTACACTAGTTTGTACCATATATTGTATGCTAGATATGGAATGTCAAAATAAAAACATAAAAATAAATATAGTATAT
>NW_008674132.1:0-43819 GCF_000695815.1 Acanthisitta chloris
AATATGCCTGACAATAATGGCACTGAAAGTGATCTGGGCGGTGGCAGGAGGTAGCTGCGTGCCGAGAACACCTGGTGGCGGAAAACCTGTCACCAGCATGACTTAGGTCCATCCTCCATATATATATAGGGTGGAGGTTATCTATCTATCATCTATCTATCTATCATCTATCTATCTCTCTATCTATCTATCTATCTATCTATCTATCGATCCAATCTATCTATCTATCTATCGATCTATCTATTATCTATCAGTCTATCTATCTATCGATCTATCTGTCTATCTATCTATCTATCAATCTATCTATCTATCTATCGATCTATCTATTCATCGATCTATCTATCTATCAATCGATCTATCTAGCTATCTACCTATCTATCTACCTATCGATCTATCAATCTAGATATATCGAGAGAGAGATTTACTATCAACAGTGTCAGCTTTCTACCTTCGGACATAATCCCCCCTCCCAACTCTTTTGCGCTTTAAAATGGAATAGGCAGCAGATTGAAAAACACAGCCCAAAATGTGAATGGTAATGGGTATCGGAGGTAGAATGAAGAGATTCTACTCAAACAGGTCTATAATGTCATAGGTGGGGCGAGGTAGGGGCGTTTCTAGCCCAGTAATTTATTAACAAGCTTGAGTCACCTTTTACAAGTTCACTGGGCACTCTTGGTCTTTCAATTGCTGAGTCAGGCAAGAGTGTCAACATATATCTGTTATCTGCGATACAGTGTATCTATTCACACTGCATAGCCCTGTAGGACTTCCCCGACCTTCATTTCTACAGGATGTATCTGTTAAGCCTGTAACTGCTCCAAAAAAATCCCTGTGTCATTGTGTATTTCTTGACTTGCTGAAAAAAAATAATATAGATAAAAGTTGGCTGAAGAAGAGCCTTTTTTTTTCCTCAACCTGCCAAGCTCAGGCTCTGACAGGTTGGGTAGTAGAAATAATCAGTCAAGGGAGGCCTTCCTGAGTGAGAAATTTCTGGCTACCGAGTGTTACTCACTCTCAGACACCATGTCTAGACATACCTGCCGGTGTGAGGGGAGCCAGTCTGCCTGTACCTCCTCCTCTCCCCCCTACAAAATGTTCAAATAACAGTGCATCAGTCCTGGGGATGCTTATAAGACAAGGTAAAAACCAGCCTACAAATACTGTGTCATCCAAACTAAATGGTCTCTGCTGTTGAAAGATCAATATTTCTTTTTGCTGCTGGCTTTTTTTTCCTGACATCAATTTCTTGCCAACATTGCATAGTAATTGCTTTAATTTTTCCTAAGTGTATGCTCTTCTGCAACCCTTTCTCTGCAACTCCCCTGACACTCTTAAAACTCTTTTATGTGTTTCATTTCCAAGCTTAGCTTTCACCCCTTGTAAGCTTTTTTTCATTACTGTTTTCATATAGGAGCCATACAAAGAATGTTTAAAACAACACAGAGCTGTTTGCTGGTGGTTTGCTAACACACAGTCTGATACTGGCCAAGGGTTGCTCATGCTCCCCTTCTTTTACAAGTCCTAGGTTGACCTTCATGTTTGACAGGCATAAAACTGTACTACAAAGTCTGATGCAAGCCTTTTCTAGTTTCTAGGTTATACTGAACTAATTTCTTCAAGCTTATGTTTATTTTATTAGAAAGCTTTATTTTAAGATGGAATAATTATTCTATATTTTCTGCTCTGGGCCAGACTTTGTCTTTTGCCCATTTTTGATAAATACTTGCTCTGAATACAGATTTGTCTGGGCTGTTAGGGCTAGGAAGAGGCAGAGTGCAGACAGGTGGGCTTGAAGCATTTCAGTTAGTTTTTCCTGTATTAGTTTTTTTGTTGTAGACAATTTCTGACCTCAGGGATCCCTGCTGTTTCCAGGCCAGGCCAACCATGTTTTCTGCCATCCAAAACTGGAGAAGGGTGCAGCTAGTGTCTGTTCAGGGCATGGTCCATCTTCCATTGAAGTCAATGAAAGGTCTCCTGTTGATTTCAATGTCTGTTGAATACTGTCTGGAGTTGTGATCACAACTTTATTTCACTGTGGACACAGTAGGTCATAAACTGAAGACTTCAGAAGTTAGAGGTGAGGGGGTGTATCCTATCTTTTGAAAAATAATCTCTCCCCCACTCTGGTTTAATGTTGACAATAAAAGGGTAATTGTGCTGAGGCAGTGACTACAAAATCAAAAAGAAAAATAGTTCTGTCCTGGTGTCTAAGGAAATTTCAGTCTAAATTCTCACATTTTTCTCCTATCAGATGTAACTTACATGCAGCAATCAGGGCTGGCCAACAACCAAATTTTTCTACAAAGCATTTTCTGAAGCTTGCAAATGTGGACCTTAATCAGACACAGCCCTGTTCGAATTACGGGCTGAGGTTAATCAGGGACACAAAGATCTGCCTGTGTGGATCAGCTTGCAGGCTCATAACCACAGGAAAACATGAAACTTTCAGTTTTTATTGTAGATACATGTTTCAAATTCATGTCATTTGCGATGTGGCATTTTCATACCTACACTCGATCCAGTAAAACATGCCTACTCCAGGAAAGTAATCATGAGGTAAACATTCAGTTGCTTCTTCATTGACATCACCTCTTTGCTTGTCAGTCATTGCAGGAGCACCTAAGATGTGGTGAACCTTTGTAAAGACTACCAGCTCCCCACTGATCAGCTGCAGCATGTCACCTCCCACTTGTGCACACACCTTGCTTGCTGGAATAGCCAAGCAGAGACAGTTCATTAAAGAGGTCACTGATGGTTGTTTCAGCCAGCTTGTTGGGTGTGTGATTCTCTGGGTTATACAGCTGTCTGACTGCACTCTGGTTTAGAGTATACAAACTACCAACAGTGATCCTAGGCTGAGCTTTTTAGAGGAGAACTTATTCCAGCTGGATTAATTGCTAAACTTTCTTTTTCACTTCTTTTACAGCCCCAGCCTTAGCTACAGTCTGCATCTTATGTTTTCTCCAGCATGACTTGTCCTGCTGCTTCTTTCCCTTTCAGGATCAAATTTTTGGGGATAGACAAGAAGGGCAGGGACAGTCTTCTCCTGTGGTTTTGTGTAGTGCTCAGCTGATATCAGGAGAAGAAAAAACAAAACAAGGAGGGTTTCATTAAGCAGATTGTGCCATTTCTCATTTGGAAGAGGTCTTGCCTGTATGATGTGAAATGAGACCACTTAAAGCAGTGGTCTCTCGCTCTAGAGCTCTCACTCTAGAGCTCTTGAGGCAAAGCTGCATTCACATTATCTGTTAAACACAGGACGTGTTTTTTAATCCTTTATTGTCTACTACATGGAATTACTTCCTTTTGTGCTCTCTGGATGTTAAACCTTCCTCACTCTTGTTCAGCCCTCTGTTGGTCACCATCTCAGGACACTTCACAAAATAGGTAACGGTCATCAGTAGGGTTTTGCTGTTGGGTCGGAAGTGCTTCTTTTTAAGGTAACTTCTAATGGTTCACTTTTGAATATGACATTACTGCAAACTGGTGAGAAATCCTGTCACAAAAAGGTCTAAACAAAAAATCCTACTGACTGCTTTGTGGCCAGAACTTCATGTGTATCCATCACCTTTTATTTTCTTGGAGAAACAGACACTTCCTGGCACTGCTGAAGCCACTCAACAGGCATTAGTGCTCAGTTATGAAGAAAGAAAAGCATGAAGTGAGGAGTGGAGGAGAAATAATGCAGGTGGTATTTGAGGGCTGTAGTGTTATTTATCACATGCTTTCATAGAGTTTCACCCTTATGTTCCATACTATTTTTCACATAATGATTTACTGGGGAAGCCCAGTAACAGATTATCCTATGAGAAATGTGATGGTGGGAAGAAAAAAGTGTCCATGTGGTCAGGAAAGTCAGTAGGAGGAAGAAAATGAATTTTTCTCTTCTATGAGTAACAGTAACATCCACAGGCCATTGTGGTACTCAGCACATTGGTATGCCTATGTATTTGAAACTGTTAGGGTTGTTGTCTTGAAAACCATAACTGCAGAGCAGAAGTACAACCTGAAGATATCATATCATTGTTTATTTATAAACAACTGTGTGTTTTTAGTTTCAATCATATTTGCAAAAGATAGGCATAGTTATGGGGGGGATAAACTCTTCACTTGGCAACACAAACTGCTGGTATAATAGAGGAGTGACAAAGCTGTGTTTAGAGAAATAAGTCTCTTATTCTGGCAGGCTGTTTGCCTGCATGTGTCAATCCCTGTCCTTGACTGAAGAGAAGCAGGATAAGGTCAGGTGCAAATATAACAGCATTCATCTGGGGAAGAGGTGATGACTTTTCAAAATAAACAGAGTGTGGGCACACATGTCTGACTTATCTCAACTGCTTCTTAGTTGTTTTAGGATGTGTGATTGTAAAGGAAAAAACAGCGGTGTCTGACCTATTAAAATCATATAATCCATCCGTTCTGTGGTCATTGTGGTGACTCAATAGGCTAAGTATTGAGCTACCCTGAACAACTGCAAATTTGTTTCCCAGACTTGGTTTTGGGAGTGGTTTCTACAGCTTAACATTTAGGGGAATGAACAACGGTCATGGGTAAAATTTTCAGAATTGGCCAAGTTGCTCAGGAACCCAAGCCCCATCTTTTAAGATTATGTAGAATGTGCAGACTTCTGAGACCCTTAATTTGCAGTGAAACATAGAAATTAATTTTCAGCAGTTTATTTAAATCTAAAGTGAGTTCTTGGGATCTAAAATTCTTCATAAGGTGCTGTGTATATAAGTCACTTCTGAGAACAAGAATTAAGGAAAAGTACTCAAACCTCCGGCATTTACTTTCCTCCTGTAGATGTCAGGTTCTTTCAGGTGTCTGCTGCTGATAATGACTGTGAGTTTGGAAAGGTGGCATTGGAAAGCTCCTGTCATGGATGCAGGCTGGCAGGCAGATGCTAGGCTGTGGCCTGAAGCAAGCAGCAGTTGTTCTAGTGAGAGCTGTGTGATGTTGGGGTATGGGGGGTTGGCTGTACAAGCCTCAACTTCTGCATTTCCTTCATAAGCCAATTTACAAGTCAGTTTAGTGAGACTCTCAGTGATGTTCCTTGCCAAGGCAGCTGGTTTCTTGGAGAAGAGCACTGTACAAGGAGGGCAAGGAGGAAGATATGGTCCATGAGGGCTTCATGGAGGAGCATCTCATTTCGCTGCAACTCTTCATTCTGTTTGTTTCTGCCTACAAGTGGCAAAAATCCTTTCCCTTTCCAAGTTCTTGATCTTGTTGGAAGTTGGCCAGGCTATACCGTTCTGGGAGGCACCAAAACTAATTGCCTTTTTTTTTATGGGTGAGCTGGTTGTGAAGACATTTATAGCACTGCCCAAGGAAGACTGTTGAGAGACTTCAGCCATTGAGCTGCAGCAGTAACAAGCAAGTGGACTCTACCAGAGGAAGTTAGGAACTGTTGTCTTAGCAATGATTTTGCTGTCTTGTGTCCTATGCTTTTGATAACTTCCTTAACAGCATCTTTGTTGGTGTTATTAAAAAAAATTTCAAAAAAGAAGAAAAAGATAGCTGTGTATGAATAAAGCAAATCCATTGCTTTGAGATGCCTCTTCTGTTTAGTGTAGTGTTCTTGAAACCCTTGTTTATGCTAAGTACTCTGGAGTCATGTCATACACTATCGAAACACAGCGTTCATCCAAACTGAACAAAATAAACTGGCTCTCAAATTTAAAATAGCAGGATCCACAAAACCCTTTAAAGCTAGAGAGAAAATGTAGCTAAACTGTGTCCAGTGACCCCAAATTGATAATTTGCTGGAGCGCTGGTTGGTGTTCTTAAAAACCAGTCAGACACTCAATGGGGTCATTACTACCACATAAGTTGTAGATTGGATTGCTCTTAAAAAGTTGTTGATTGGATGCTCTTAAAAAAAGAGAGGTTCTCATCAAGAAGTTGTATTTTTCTAAAAAACATTGTTAAATGATCGTCACTGACACCATAATGTTGTTGATACCAGTGGATATTGTCTTAAGCCTTTTATCCATCTGAACCCTTTAAATTTTGGGGAATACTTCTTTCTTCCCTCTGATCATCTCTTCCTTATCTAATCAAACTCTTTGAAATAATGTGTTTGCGTTGAAACTTATGGTTCATTTTGTCCTATTGGACATTATGGTAAAAACTTGAAGCAAAACCAGGACTGCACTGAAGATATAATATGCCTACATCTCTGTAACTCAGAACAGTGGACCAGTGTTTTCACAAGATAAATCACTGTAATTTTTGTTCAGGGGGCTTTTATTCCTCTTTTTTTTTGGTAGAGACTTAGAGTGGAGATAGAGATTCAATGTTCTGTGCTCACAGGCATCGTGCAGACAGTTGATGGTGACGTGACTGCACAGCTAAACAAACACAATGAAAGACATCTTTATATTCATGATCTTAATTTTGGCTCCATTCAGCTTGAAACCTGACGTAATTCGGATGCCACAACTAGGAAGATCACACCTATTCTCATAGGACCAAAGGCCATTCATCTGCAAAAGTATCTCCTCTTAAGGCTAAACTATAATCTTCAAATCTAGGGCTGCTTTTGCACTTCTGTGAGGTAAGAAAAATCTGACTGTATGTTGCTTTCAGAGAAATCTGTGGGATAAAAGGATCCAAAGGACACTTTACCAGCTGATGCATTAGTCCTTCAATTGTAGTCTGTTTAAATAAAGGATCCAGGTCTCCTCAATATAAAATGACCAGTAATTTAAAACAGTTTTAGGTATTCAAGACAGCATTTTCTGACATGCTTTCAGAAGTGTGTCTGTTTGTGTGCTTAGTATACATACTATAATTCTCTAGTATCTTTCGTGTCTATAGGATCTCTATATGTTCCCATCCCAGTTTGGTTCACTGCAATTATAGTGCTTGGCATGATAGGGTGTTGTAGGACATATTTTCTTTCCAAGGATATGTATCCATCAGTTTTCTGTTGTGACTGTAACTGTTCCTGGGCTGAGTGGTGGCATGTGCCAGAGCTCCCTTCATTGCACAGGGAGGGAATATGCTCTAGGACTGTCTTAGCAGCTAGGGAGCAGTTGTGGTGTGTTCCTACAAGCAGAATTTAGGAAGTACTAAGCATCCTGGAATGTGAAGAGAGCTAAGACTGGAGGACACACTGAATTGCTCAGGACATGGTTTATCTTCCATATTCAGTTGAGCAGTATTTTGCTTGATACGCCAGAAAGAGAAGAGTTTTGAATATGTTGTGTGTGTATTTTGCAGTTGAGAACATGCTGAAAAACTGAAGAGTTTAGGTTAACAAGCAGAAGATTTTTCCCTTACTTTGTGCTTACTTTTGCAACTTGGGGTTGCAAACTTAGTGAAGTCAGTGAGAATTTTGCCCTTGGCAAGTCTCATCCTGGGACTTTATGTTAGGTGCACATTTGTAACATATATGAGAGGTATATGCAAGAAATACATTTCTCTGTTTCCAATTCAAACTCAGTCTCAGTTGCTGAGGTTGGTCCACACTGCCAAAAGTGAAACTGTCATTTTGCCTCTACCCTTACTGGTGACAGCAATGACATAACTGAGATGGGCAGCTTTCACTAGTGTCCTCTGAGTGGAACTGGAAGATGTAGTGAAAAAACTTGTGCCTCTGAATCCAGTTCACACCCCACCTTTGCAGCACTTCCAAGGATAAATATTGGTAGGCAATTGCCAGTTAGAGGAGAGAAAGTGTTCAGAGAAGGAAGCAGGATGTTTAAATTATAGCAGAAGACTTTTTTTAACCTTCCTTGCAGTTAATTTTGCTGTCCATTTGTTCACTAATGTACTTAAGTTTTGTGCTACTGATGTTCGTTGGTTAGTGTTGCTATTGATTTGTTCATGTGACAAGACAGTTTATGTGTAAGTATTACTTTGTAGTTTAGAGGATGCTGCTCTTGTGATTTTTCCTATCAGAGGTCATCTTACTCTGAAAGTTTTCTTCTCCAGATAGAGACCTTATTTGTTTTGCATATCAACAGACCTATCCATTTATTAACTGAACGGGACAGGTTTTTAACTGGATGACATTTTCCCAGACAAGTGAAGTCAGTGAAATGGTACCAGTTTATGCCCTTGTTGGTATACCAAGTCATTAGCTGATGCAGAATTGAAAGGTATGGTTTGAATATCCTTTTATCCTCTCGATTTTTGCCGTGGACTAATAGCTAAACTTGACATGGCTAGATGTTTTAATCCAGGAAAAGACACTGGCATAATAAATAATACTGAGCTATTCAGAAGAGTCATAAATACACTTTTCTGCCATAGGTGAAGGTTAAATTTAAAGGGGCTTTGGGAAAGAAGAATGCTTGCCACAGTGACCAGGTGCTGAGAAGAAGTAAGAGTAGGAATAAGAGGCATACAAATAAATGTGTAATGTTAGAAACTGATACAGTCTTAGAAACAGACTGTTGACAATTCAGGGATGAACATAGGAGAAAATAAGATGAGGTTTTCTTCTCAATCCAGGATTTAGGCATCAAATCTATGTAAAGACTGGAGGAGAGGATCTTTTCCCATGCCTGTCACACTAGGGCTCCTTTCTGAAGAAATGGACTGGCAGCCATCTAGCTGTGAATCTGAGTAGCGGCAGCAGCTGCAATCCAACTCCTGAGCCTCATGTTGGTCAGCTTCATCCCTGTCTTCAGACAGCTTTCATATTGGCCTTTCCTGTAGATTTGCAAGGACTTGCATGCTCAGCAACTTGCTGGATTCCCTCTATGATAGTATTTTTACCTGTTGCTCTTCTTAATTCAAAGGGGAAATTATTTTCTCCTCCAAAGTGTTTTCAGGGCATGGTATAGTACCTGGCATGGTGGGGAGGGGATGATGTCTGAGTAAAACAGGGCCACTTTGTGCAATATTTTGGCTCTTCTAGAATAAGGAGCATTGTGCCTGGCATAGCATTGCGTAACATGAAGGTACCATTGGCCAGTAAAACTTCTCCTCACCTCTGCCAAGCAGACCTGTTTCTTTCAGATGTTTTTGTTTACCGCTTCACTTTTACAGCCATGGAGGGGATGTATGTATGTCGACTAGAAATCTTGGATTCCACAGGGAAACTTTGTGTCCTCCTGGCACTCTGGAGGATGCCTTTTTGCCTGTATCATAGTCATTCTCCAATACCTGAGAGTCATGGGTCAAGGACAGGATTTTCTGCTAGGAGTTCGTTTCCATGTGTGAAAGCACGGAAGACTCAACATGTGAGACAGTCCTTGTTTTAAACAGTGTATTAGTTTCTGGAGCTGGTACCCTTTTTACTTTTATACACAGAAGTAAATTAGGAGTTTTCAACAGCAGCCTAAATGTTCTTGTTCAAAACCTAATTTATGACTGGTCGTAGTAAGAAAAAAGGAATCACTTGTTTTCATCTGAACTTGTGCTTTATTTTGGTCTTTTATAAATATAGATCCTTGAAAAACATTTATATGAGAATCAGTCTAATCATTCTTATGAGGGTTATGTGCATATATTTGGTTTGTGTCCCACTTGATTATTAAAAGATGCTTCCCTTGTATCAGGAAAGGTGAAAAAAGTAAGATTAACTTTTGCAATTCTTTTTTTTTTTGCTCTGAGAATTTTATTAGCAGTGTTCCTGCAGTCAGTAGGCCTATTCCCATAATTTAGCAACGACCATGGTTTAACTTTTTTGGATTTTCATGATTTTAAAAATTTCTGGCATCAGAACATGAATTGGACAAGCATTTTCTTCTTGTACAGTGCTCACACTGTAGTTAATACAATTTTTCAGTCTTTGGCTACCAAAAGTTCATAAGTCTTGGGAGTTACTTGGCCCTTCTTTCCATGAAAGCCTATTTTATTCCTTTCATTCCTTATGAAATTTACCCTTTCATTCTGGCATCATCCAGACTATGTTTTGTGGGCCAAATACAGCCCAGAGGGAACATCCATCCAGCCTTCTGTCTTTCCCCACTGAATAGCTCCTTGTTGCTTTAATAATTGTCTAAAACTTGGATCACCTTATGTTGCTGTCCCTGTGTCCATGTTGGAGCAGCAGAAGGGACTGGATACATGGATTGGAAATTGCCTCAGTCAGTCACCCGTGTGGCTGAGGGTTGGTGGTATACACTGCCATATTGGAAGAGTAAGAGAAAATTCATATGTGTGGATGCCACATTGCATGTATATAGCTTATTTCTTTTGCATATATATCATATGTATCATATTTATCATAAAACTGATCTTGGGACATTATTAATTTCTTGTCTGACAAAAATAATTTATAAGATTCCAGCAGTTAAGGAGATTTAGATTACCAGATATCATGGAGAGATACTAAATTATGCTAATTCTGGAGCACTGTTTGCCCTTTTTTTTTTTCATAACTAAAAAAGAACATGTTTCAAAACTTCATTGAAATCCACATAGAACTGTATAGCTGTCTGATTCAACCCAAATGTCCCTGAAGAGCCATCTAAAAGCTACAGGTATAAGAGTACATAAGTTTTATAGAGTTCTGGAAAAGTAATAAAAATCTCAATTGCTGCCTTCTTTTGGATCTTAGAAGGCTGAAACTTGTTTTGCTCTAGCTCCTCCCTAAATTATAAGCAAAAACCCAATCTCTTCCTTGCAGTTTAAATTATCTTTTCATATGAAACACCCAAGAAGTGGCTTGTCCTTAAGTTCATTAAACTCATTTACCCTTCTCAAAATGGAAGGTTGTATTGCATACTTACTAGTTATATTATTTTCTGTATGTATTATTTATCCTGAGGACAGTTCATAATGGAATGTGATATTGTGACTGATAGCAAACAATGCAGAAGACCAAAATTACCACATGTATGGCAAAATACCTTGTTAAAGTTACTTATGATTAACCTTGTTTCTTTAATACAAGCAATAACATTGTAATAGTGTCCTGCATATTTACCTTTTGGTCAGTTGAATAGGTCACAACTAAATCATTCCAAAAATGGCTTCACTGACCCTTAATGATTGACTTCTTGTGCAGTAATGTGCTGTTCAGAATCTACTCCTTTATAGTTATTGCCAAATATTTTTTCATATTTTAGAGTATATGTTCAAAACACACTGTCAGCTGCTTTAGCATAAAAAGTTTTGTGATGTGTGTAACTAATATCACAGGTTGTCTATTGGGAACAGACTGTTTTCTAACTTACATTTTCTTAAGCTTTTAATGGAGTGAGGAAAAAGCCCCCCAAAGCACCTCTACATAGTGTAATCCTTCTTACCAGCAGGATAAAGAATAAAAACCTTTGTCTTTGTTCTGCACTGTTCTTATTCTGAGCTTGGGACCAGCTGTAAAAAAAAAAAAAAAAAAGTGGTGTAAGATGTAAGATAGCAATGAAGACTTAACAAGACTTAATAAGTCCTTCATCTGTTACTCTGTCCGTTCTGATACTTTCACACTTAGCAAGTCTTATCTGCTGTCCTCTCATCAGTTCTTTGTGGGAATTGACTGTTGCTACTTCATCTGAAAATCAGATGGCTCAGTAGATAAGAGAGTTCCTAAAAATGTGGTATTTGCCATGTATTCTGGGGAAACCCTACACAGGAAAGCTGTATAGTTGCTGAACAGCTAGGAATTTCTCTGTAAGTAGTCTATCTACATGGAAACCTACTGTTTGTATGGATACCTGTTGTTTCAGAAATTAATGTTTTTGAGGGGGATTGGCCAGATTTTCCCCAGAGTTTTCCAAAGACAGTTTTGTGCATGGCAGTGCTAAAGGCTTTTAAACACTCGTATGGAGCACAGAGTCCATCCAGTAAACACAGTGAAGAAAGATCTCATTTTTCATTTTCTTTCAGTATCTCCTAATACCATTTGCAACTGTGGTTTTATGATATTCAGATACTTTTCTTGCCAGGAAACTTGCAATTCTGCCATACTTTCAGACAGCCAGCACTGGAAAGTTTATTCATGCAATGTAGTTATGGTAATTCTCAGAGGATATTTATTATTTGGAGAGCAGAATTCCATACAGAATGAGGAATTCTTACTACAATTAGTTCCCAAATTAATGTATTACTGTTTAATTAGACCTAGAGGTTTTGGCTTACATCTTTTGTACAAGAAATAAATATTTTTTTTCTATTGTGACGGTATCTGGGGACCTAGAGTTTTTGGCTTACATCTTTTGTACGAGAAATAAATATTTTTTTTTCTATTGTGACGGTATCTGGGGCTTGGACCAACCTGGTCTAGTCGAAGGTGTCCCTGCCCATGGTTTTTGGCTTACATCTTTTGTACGAGAAATAAATATTTTTTTTTCTATTGTGACGGTATCTGGGGCTTGGACCAACCTGGTCTAGTCGAAGGTGTCCCTGCCCATGGCGCTTGGAGCAACCAGGTCTAGTCAAAGGTGTCCCTGCCCGTGGCAGGGGAGTGGAACTAGATGATCTTTATGGTCCTTTCTGATTCAAACCATTCTGTGATTCTCTGATGACTTGGACGCCTCCTTGCATCTTTTTAAATACCTGTGCACAAAACCACACAGGGATTTGCAAAGTTAGACTGGTTTGTTACCCTGTCTGTCACAAAAAACAGTGCTAGGGACAAATTTGGATAATGTGCTTGATGAAGTGTGAAAGTGAGGCATTTCCAGTAGTATTTTATGGACAGAAAAAACAGAATTAGGGAGAGTAGGTGGAGATAAGGGTATGAGAGTGGAGACACGCTCTTGCATTTTCTTTATCCCCTTGTTTATTGAAGAGTGAAAAGGTAGGAGACCATCTAACTGCCTCAGCATAGCAGATCAAAAACTTGCTGTTTTTTAAACTTATCTTCTGTTCTGCCTGTCTCAAAACCAAATGTAAGCATGCAGATATTGATTCTCAATAAATTTATTTATCGATATATTCATCTTAACTTTTAGTTAGTTGCATTGCCTCTAAAAGAGGTGATTTCACAACATACCTGATAGCCAGGTTATTTTAACTTCCTAAATTCCTAAAGTAGTCTGGTTTTCTGAAGTAGAAAACAGTTGACCACCAGGGATGAAGGCAGAATTGGTTATAATTTAGATACGTCCAGAGTACCCAGTCTTACATCAGTTGTGCTAACGTAGTCAAGCCAGGTCAGAGTGATGGACAGTCTGGTACAGAGGCATGAGCTGCTGTTTGAGGCACTGCCAAATGTAAGTACCACACCTGCTTAGCTGGAGTGAGGTAAAGAGATCCATCATGGGTCAAGTGAGATCTCCTATCTTACTGTGTTTTGGAAGTCTTGCACATGTCTGAAACAAGTTTGGTTCTCTGAATTTCCTTCCTCTGAAAGAATGGGAAAACGCATGTGTCTGAAACAAGTTTGCTTCTCTGGATTTCCTTCCTCTGAAAGAATGGGAAAATTCACTTACAGAGCTTGTATTATGTTTCTGCAGGAGATGTATTGTAACTGAAATGTTTATATACTGTAGCAGTAGTAACTATAAACATTAGTCAATGTGTTCACTGTCCTTTATTATATTTTTTTACCATGGAACTGTTCTTTAATTATTCACTCTTCTCCTCCACATTGTACTAATGAATTATCTGCTGTTTGCAAATGCTGCACTGTTTGTAATCAGTCCAGTCTTCATAATTCATCCCCCCAAATATCTGAATTCAGTTTCAGTCTGTAAAAATACATTTTTGTTTTTAAATGTCTCTTAAAATATTATGAACAGTAGGAGAACATATCATCATTATGATATGTGTATGATGTTTGCTAAGAACTTAGTACAGTGCATGAACAAACATCAAATATAAAGATAAAAGTCTGCTGAAATCATTAGCCCAAACTGCTTATTCTAAAGCAGTGTATGTAGAAATTGAGTTTTGTTAGATCTGATCACAGAAGTCTCCAGCTACAATGCCCTTGAGCTACACCTGCAGCATACAGCATTGGGACAGGCAGCAACAACATGGGGCTTGGTTGGTGCAGGAAGCTTTGCTTTGTCCTCTGTTCCCCTGGTTACTTTAGCAGCAAGCATGCTGATCCTGCTGGAGTGACTGGCTCTGCTGGGAAGGGCTGATGTGTGCTGCTGGAAACACCATCAGGAAGGGGACCTGCAGCAGCACAGCTGTGCATCTCTGGCCAGCAAGCCTCTGGCTCAACATGTGCCAGTGCTATTGAACAGTTTGCTGGAGGAGGTGGACCATGTTGTCACAACCAGTGTGTTATAAAATAGCCTGTGCTTGCTGCCCCCTAAAGCTTTAATGGTAGGGAAGCTTTTGAGGGTGAGAAGAGTGATGTATCACACAGGTCTCCTCTTAGGAGACCTCAAGGCTTTGGGCATAGCTCCACCCAAGATACTTCTTGTAATAAGAGGTGAGCAGTGAACAAATTGCCACCTTGGCCAGAGTGAGTTTATTCCCTTTGCCCCTTACTAGTTCCCTCCCTCAGAAATCCACTTTCCCATTCCCTGAATGAGTCCAAGTACAAGGGTTAACGCAATGCAGAGAATGTGCGAGATCAAGTACACCAAGAAACACAGCAGACCAGAAAACAAATGGGTAAATGAAAATGCTGCAAAGATTTCTCATAAGCAAATTTATTTTTCTGAATTTCTATACTCTCAGAGCTATAGGATTAGCTGTAGCATGTGGCTACATGAAAAATGGCCCAAAGTGGAGTTTATATGACAAATAGATGTTGCATATAATTTAAGTGTTTAAGTTAATTAAGTTGTTAATTAGTGAACTTACTAACTAGTTAAGGATATAGAGATATTTGTTACTTTGCCTAAAAACAAAGTCAAGAACACTATAAAGGAGAGAACAAGAAACATCACAAAAGCCAAAATATGCAAAAGTCAATTTAAACTTGTGGAAACACATTTTGGGGAGATTGTGTAAAATGTCATGTTTGCCTTTCAGCATCACCTCAGGTTGAGATACGTTTGAGATAAGTTGATAGCTGTGTTAGGTTTTAAACATTTTTCAGCATATTTTTTCTTTTAAATTGAACCGCTAATAAACACCTGATGTAGCATCTGTAAAAATCAGTAAAACTTTTCTGGCTGATTTCACAAGACTTCAGGTCAGGTTGATGTATAATTTTGGAGAAGGAGTTATAGAGCCAGATTCATCTCTAATTACATAGCTGGTGGATGGAAATTGTAAACAGTGGCAGTTACATGAGGATCTGCTGTTACGATGTGGAAGGAACAATTGTCTCTTGACAATTGGAAACATGAGAGATGAGAGGGAAAATCTGATGGGCAGAAAAGCAATTTCTGCTTATGCAGTTCTCTGGGGGGAGAATTCAGCTTATGTAGTCTTTGAATACAGAAAAAAAAAGTGTCTAATAATGTTGGGCACCTCAGTTTTGCAATGGTTATTCTGAGATGCTGAATTTTAGAAAACGTTGAATGTCATCCCTCTGAAAATTTGCCCTTTTCAAGTACCTTCGTGTTGAGCATACAAAATAGGAAGCTGCTTAAAATCACTGGACAGTTTTGAAAATCTTGCCCATTAAATATATAAAATTATGCAATTAGAAACAGCAAAAAACTGTAATACGTAAATATGAGACTGCGTAATTTAAAAATAATTATGAAGTCATTTTCACTTTAAAAGCAAGAGTTATTTTCATATTTGTTATAATATAGGAATGGTAAAGGAAAAGACATATAAAAGCAAGCGTTATTTTCATATTTGTTATGAATATAGGAATGGTAAAGGAAAAGACATTTAGCATGTACAAAAGTTCTAAGTTTGTGTTAATTAAGCAAAGCTCAAAGAAAAATATGGCTCTGTCAGTGTATGTAGGACACTGGGCTCTGTGTCAGGAAAATGCCCCAAAATTAGGGAAGCATACCTGTTTGCTAAAGGCTTCAGTTTATATTTGTGTCAGATGCTAAATGGTAAAGCTATTTCTGTCATGTTTTAAGCAGCATGGGTAGTCTAAACATGTTCAATAGGTCTAGTGACCTTTTCCTGAGTAATGGAAAACTTTCAGCAGTGCCAGTGCAGTATATTTATACCAATATTATTTACAGGTCTTGCCCTCTTTGCTGCTGCTTCTTAGAACTGTCCTTGAATGAAAAATAAATGTGTCAGGGTTTTAATACAATTAAAATGGCTATAAACATTCTTAAAAATAGAAATGTATGCTTAACCATGCTTCCTTTAGCTGACTGCAGTGTCTTCAACAACTGTTGTTTCTGTGATGGTCTAACAGACAACCTGTGAAATGATTCTGCATCAAACACAGCGATGTGTGCCATAAAGCAAAGTACTCAATAACTCAAAGAGAAAGGTTTTGAAAGTCATATTCATCCATTAATTATGTATGTATTTGCAGTCCCACTGAATTGTAAGAACATACTGAGGTCTGCCAGTTTTTTGTGATGCATCATGGCTTATGGAGAATTTCAACAAGCAGTGTATGTGTGGTTACTCCTGAAAGTGTCTCCCCTCTTTCCCCCCTAAAGGCAGAAAAGTTGCTGTAATAGCAAAATGTACAATAACTCAATAGAGGACCAAAGAAAAACAGATTTATAAAGAGCAAGTTTAACAGGTAGCCTGACATTCTAATTAGTCCCTTTCAGTGCTGAGCATGTACCATTTGAATTCTATCTCCCCAGTCCTGATTTTAGGCAGTATTTGTCTCTAATTCATTCAGGCACTTAAAACAATATGATGGTGTTATTAGGGTTAATTGTACAAGCAAACAGAGCTCAAGATCATCAGTGTGCAGGAGATGGTACTGTCCCTCAAATCCTCAAGCTCCCCATGTGAAATAAGGTGGAGGCTCAGTCCTTTGCCAAGAATCCTCATAGAGTGCCCCTATTGCTTTTGGGAGGTCTCAGGCAGTGATCCCCAATGGTTGTTCAGCATCTTTGGGCATGTAGCAGTGTCAAGGATCCAAGTTGTAGAACTGATAATATCAGGACTAATTGATTAAGCTGGTCAGTTACCAGAAGAGATGAGCAGCCAGTGATATTCCCCAATAACCTGAGTGTAAGGCTGGGAAGGTTGTTACCAGAAGAGATGAGCAGCCACTGATATTCCCTAATAACCTGAGTGTAAGGCTGGGAAGGTCTCCAAGTTGCCATATAACCTGTTCTTCCATCCTAGAGAAGAAAAGCTTTATATGGGAGGGCCCTGATCCCTGGTTTTCTTACCAGCTCTTGTAGAAGCTGGTATGTAAGAAGACATACAGACATTTTCACAGTATCTCATAGGTAAATCTTCGTTACTTCCTCCCTCGTGGAGAACAATTGGTATTCATTTTTAGCCTTACTTCCTCCCTTGTGGAGAACAATTGGTATTCATTTTTAGCTTTTTTAATATTGGCCAGCTTAGCAGCCTTGCTTTGTAGACTAAACATGCTCCGTTTCTTCATTGGTTCTGTTTCTTAAACATCACACTGTTCTTGCTGTTCTCTGTACTATATCCCATCTGTATATCTGTTCCCTTAAGTATGGCATCCAAAACCAGGAACAACAGCACTCTGACCTCATCAGGACTAAGCAGAGCAGAATAAATTACCTCCCTAATTGACCCAGAACTGTAAACTTCCCTTTCTAAACCATTACTGTGTACTGTACCACATCTCAATGGATATGTGTTCAAAATGCCATTTCCTTTACAACCATGGAGCAATTAACGTCTTCCCTAATTATATGTTTTCTTTCACACAGACATTCCCTTCTTTCCAATAATTCTTTTATTTTGTACACTCTCAGTCAGCTTCACCTGGAATTTTAACACTGATGCATTATATTGGAATTCAGTCACTAATTTATGCACTCAGCTCACAGTATTACTTTGATTGATAGCTGCTGAAGGAAGAAGAAAAAGACCTGCATAAAGACTGCTGGATGAAATGAAGAAATTCTTTTTACATTGGAGGTGGGGAGGAAGAATGAAGTTCAGTGCTAGGATTTCAGGTTGCATTTATTTCCAGCGAAGTGCACAACCTCCATCTTTGACAAAGTTTATTTGAAAATAAGCTATACTCAGATCTTTGGATAGAGATATTAGAAAGTTGTAGTGTATTTAGCTTTCAAACTGTGTTGTCTGATTATCCTAGCTAGCCTGACTTCCAAACTCCCTTGAAAACAGACCCAGTATATTTTATTTTTTATGCTGGACAGATGTCTGAAAGACCTGAATCATCCCTCTTAAGGAAATCATTGCAGATGGAAGGTGGAAATCATTACATATTGAGGCAGTAATCTGGTAGAAGCACATATCCTCACAACTTTTTCCAGGGAATATTACATCATGAAAGAGAAGTTTGCTCTGTCAGAATAGGGATCTCCTCCCCATCTGTTCAAAAGGGCAATCTATTCCTCAGGCTTCTTCACAATTACTTCTTATACAGGAATGCATACTGAAAAACAACTAGCTGACCAAGTATATGCATGATGGGATTTACAATCTCAATCAAGATTATAGGGCTCCTGAATTTCATCTAGTCCCTGTTCATGGTATCTGAAAATCTTTCTCTGTTTATACACAGAGGTTAAGGTGTGTAAGAAGCTGCAGTACCAAGTTATGGCTGAAAAAATGATTTTATATTTTATCATTCTTTTATTCTAAAGTATGTGTCTGAAAAAGGGAGCGCATTTAAGTTTAGTTGTTTGTGATTAAGGGACCTCATGCTACTATGCCTTTCTAATGTGTAAAATAGATATTACCATATGTGGATAGAGCCAAGATCCATTTTAATATTCTGTCTCAGACCCCAGTTAAGAGAAAGATGTGAAAATTTCAGATAAATCTGACAATAAGAATCATGGAATCATTTAGGTTGCAAAAAACCTCTTAAGATCACCAAGTCCAACAGTTAACCTAACACTGCAAAGTCCATCACTAAACCATGTCCCTAAGTGCCACATCTTCAGGTCTTTTAAATACCTCCAGGGATGGTGATGACGCTGAAAAAAATTTTCCGAATATCCAATCTAAACCTCCCCTGGCACAGCTTAAGGCCATTTGCTCTTGTTGTTTTTTCCTTGGAAGAAAAGACTGGCACCCACCTGACTACAACCTCCTTTCAGGGAGTTATAGAGCGCAATAAGGTGTCCTTTTCTCCAGCCAAACAACCCCTGCTCCCTCCCTCAGCCACTCCTTATCAGACTTGTGTTCCAGACCCTTCAGCAGCTTCATTGCTTTTCTTTGGACATGCTCCAGCACTTCAAGAGGGGCCCTTCTTTAAAGAGGGAGCCTTCTGACCCTCCAGCAGATCAACTCTCTGACCCAACTTGGTGTCATTTGCAAACTTACTGAGAGTGCACTTGATCCACTTGTCCAGACTGTGGATAGATATTAAACAGGACTGGCCCAGTACTGAGCACTTGGGAACACCACTTGTGCCCAGATGCCAGCTGGATGTAACTCCATTTACCACCACACTCTTGGCTCAGCCATTCAGACTGTTTTTTACCCAGCGAACAGGGTACCCATCCAAGCCATAAGCAGCCATTTTCTCCAGGAGAATGCTACAAGAAATGATGTCAAAGACTTTACTAAAGTCCGGGTAAATTACGACTACAACCTTTCCCTCGTCCACTAAATAGGTCACCTTGTCATAGAAGAAGATCAGGTTGGTTAACCAGGTCCTGCCTTTCATAAATCTGTGTTGTCTGGGCCTAATCCCCTGATTGTCCTGCACATACTGTGTGATGCCACTCAAGATGATCTGCTCTGTGACCTTCCATGGCACTAACATCAGGCTGACAGGCCTGTAGTTCTCTATATCCTCCTTCCAGTTCTTCTTGTAGATGGGCATCACATTCGCTAACTTTCAGTCAGCTGTGACCTCCCCAGTGAGCCAGGGCTGGTGGGAAATGATGGAAAGTATCTTGATAAGCACTTCCACCTGCTCCATCAGTACCCTTGAGTGGATCTCATCCAGCCCCATAGACTTCTGTGTCACTCATGAACAAGATAAGTGGTGTAGCAAGTCACTATCTGTTTGCCCTTGGATTATGGGGGCTTTGTTCTGCTCCTTGTTTTTGTCTTCCAGCTCCAGGTGTTGGGTACCCAGAGAAAAACTAGTCTTGTAATTAAGGACTGAGGCAAAGAAGGCATTAAGTACTTCAGCCTGTTTGTCATCCTGAACAGGCCAAAATCTGCCCTCCAGAAGTCCAAGATAGCCACTCTGCTGACCTCCACTCCTTAATTTTCCGATGATTTAAAACTCAGCATTTTGTGATCGCTGTGCCCAAGACATCCTCGAGCCATCACATACACCACGAGGATTATGGGGGCTTTGTTCTGCTCCTTGTTTTTGTCTTCCAGCTCTGGGTGTTGGGTACCCAGAGAAAAACTAATCTTGTAATTAAGGCAAAGAAGGCATTAAGTACTTCAGCCTGTTTGTCATCCTGAACAGGCCAAAATCTGCCCTCCAGAAGTCCAAGATAGCCATTCTGCTGACCTCCACTCCTTAATTTTCTGATGATTTAAAACTCAGCATTTTGTGATCGCTGTGCCCAAGACATCCTCGAGCCATCACATAACCCACAAGTTTGTCTCTGTTCAGGAGCAGCGGGTCCAGCTGGGCACCTTCCCCAGCTGGCTCCCTTACCTGCTGTGTCAGGAAGTTATCTTCCACACATTCCAGGAACATCCTACACTGTGTCCTCTCAGCTGTGTTGTATTTCCATCAGACATCTGGTAAGTAGAAATCCCCCATGAGAAAAAGGGACAGTGATCATGAGACTTCTCCCAGCTGCTTATAGAAAATTTCATCTGCCTCTTCATTCTGGTTGGGTGGTCTGTATTGTGACATCTGCATTGTTAGCCTTCCCCCTGATTCTCACCCTTAATGGCTCACAGTCATCACTGTCATCAAGTGTGTCCTCTCAGCTGTGCTGTATTTCCATCAGACATCTGGTAAGTAGAAATCCCCCATGAGAAAAAGGGACAGTGATCATGAGAGTTCTCCCAGCTGCTTATAGAAAATTTCATCTGCCTCTTCATTCTGGTTGGGTGGTCTGTATTGTGACATCTGCATTGTTAGCCTTCCCCCTGATTCTCACCCTTAATGGCTCACAGTCATCACTGTCATCAAGCTCCTGATAACTGAAACACTCCTAACATACAGGGCTGCTCCACCACCTCTCCTTCCTTGCCTACCCCTTCTGAAGCATTTGCAGCCATCCATTGCAGCACTTCCATTATGCGAATCATCCCACTGTGTTTCCATCGTGAGAACTATGTCGTAGTTTTCCAGCTCTACGATGGCTTCCAGCTTGTCCTGTTTGTTGCCTGTGCTGCTGCCATCAGTGTAGATGCACTTCAGTTGGGCTGTTGATCTTGCCATCTTCTTTTGGCAGGAAGAAGTCCTCATTCCTGTGACTGCACTTCTGTGGTTTCTAACACAGCAATAACCTTTGTATATTTGCTTCCATCTAGGTCTCTATCCCCTACCATCACTGAGAGGGCAGACCAAAGGACCTTGATAGCACACCATCCCTCAAACCTTGGTGTGTCACCCCCTGACTTATCTCTAGCAAGCATGGTTTTACCTCTTTTTTTAAAGGTCGATGATACTCCTCAACCTTCTTGTCTCCTGCCAGAGCTCTGTCACTAACCAAGGTTCTCTACCTTGGCACACTTTCTGAGGGGTGCTCACTGCTGCCATCCAAATGGGGCACACCCTGCAGCTAACACCTGGTTGGCAGCATGTTCCCACCAGAGCTATGTCATGGCAGCTACAGAGCTTGGAGAGGCCGTGGCTTTCTGCTGAATGGATGCCACTGCTCCCTGGTCAAGTTGGCAGAGCTTCAGTACCCTCACTGCACGCCCTTTCACATGAACCACCTCCCCACATCCTGTTGCCTGCCCTGGCCTCTAGCGCTCCCTAAGGGCTCCATTTAGACATGGTAGGAAGGCTTGGCCACCGTTGCTCCTGGCCTTGCCTGTCCTGCCAGCTGCTGTGGTGTGAGCTGCATGCTCCTGGCTGGTCTCTGGAGGTAAAATTAAAAACAGAAACAGAGGTGTGTCTTTTATGTTGGGGTGTGCTTTTTTTTTTTTGTTTTGGAGATACTCTCCATCATTTAACCATGTTTTTTCTGGCTCTCTCTATATGTTAAATTTCTGTTTCCTAATTTTTATGTCTTTATAAGCTCACGGAGTGCCTTAAAATAATTGCATGCTCAAAAGAGTATTTCCGTGTTTAGTTTTGAGTATCCACTCTTTCAATTGAGTTATTTACTGCTCTTCTGTATATAGCACAAAGAGGGTGAGAAATGCAATAAATAAACTGTATCTCTGTCATTTCCCTCCTTATTGTTCTGTCTTTCCTAAGGTATTTAGTATATATTGAGAGGCGAGTTCTGGCCTTCCTCATTCTTTTTGGTCTCCTCTAATCCCTGCTGTGATTTTCCGGTAACCTTTATTATTATTAACTTACTCATGGCAGCAAAGCCTCACTGTAGTAGACTTTTTTACAAACCCAGAACAGGAAAGTAATCTCTGACCTCATGTTTACTTTGATATCATGTGATTCTGCTGGTATATACCATATTCCCTAGGAGGTGATTCCATTGGTTCATTGGAAAGCATTATGGTATGCTTGCCACATCTTCCATTCCTTTCCTTTTGAGCTATGTTGTTTTCTACCAAGAGTTCCAGTTCATTAATATGCTATGACTTATGGAAACACACAGATGCTCTCTGTATTAAGGACAGTGCTCTTTTAGCCCCTTGCAAAGTACAACTCCCTTAAACACAATGCTTTATGTTTTTTCTGAATTACAGCTTCAATTAGAATGCATTGTTCTCAGGAGTCCAACTTGGTAGATTATTATGGAGTGTCAAATAGCCAGAAAAGAATAGCAGGGGAAACAGCTTTTTTGCTGAAGAACTTAATTTCCCTTAGTATTTGCTAGAGTAGGTAATCTACTTTATGGGAAAACAATTAAAATAATAAGAAATAACATCATTTTTAAATCGAGTTTCATAATTAGAATCACAAAAAATATGTCATCCTTTAGCTGGTGTAGCTTTGACTTTGTGGCTTTTGATTCCGGTATTTATAGGTTTTCTTTCAACACAAACTTCATAATTAATAGGACTTAAATTGCCTAATTCTCTCTGCTTCAGAAACTGGTAGTGCTGTTAAAGTTCCTCTTATACCTTGCTAATTAGATACCTGATACAGGGAGCTTGATTGCCTTGCAAATAACAAAAAGAAAGCCTTTACAATCTGTGAGTGATTTAAGTCAAACTAAATAATACTGCTTTTACACAATATCAGGTTACATTTACTGTCACATGTATTTGCACAGCACTGTATTTGTACAATATACCATAGTCCTGCACCACTGCCAAACATGTGAGATCAAATATGGTAAATTACTGTTGTTGTTGAGGTCTGATACACCAGAAGAAAAACACAAGTCTGAAATTACCGAAAACTTCATGGGAAAGAGGAAAGGAGTTCCCAGAAATATACTGTAAAACAAATGCTTCTCCGTTTTGAAATGAGCTCACCAGAGCCTTCCAAAAGCAGATGAATGTTCTTGACCTGATGAGTGTTTATCAAGTGTCTGCATGCTTGGCAGCTTTGCTCCCTTGAAATGTTCTTGATCTGAGGATCTGAGATGTGGTTATATAATCACACTTCTAGTAAAGGTTTCCATTCTCCCAGTACATCTTCAGTAAGAAACGTGTGAAAAGCAGTGGTATCATTGTGGGTTATGGTATCAAGAGAATACAACTCAAGAATTACATATCTGGGTGTACCTGTCCATGCACACTAGAGCAGAATTTGTCTAGATATTTTTAGTGAATTTTTTCTAGATAGAGGTGTTTCTAGCTTTTTGCAACATTTAAAACGTCTTTTTACAAACACAAACAGAAAAGAATTAAGTAGTATCATAACATCAGACAGATGCTTCAAGCTTTCAGCTAACCTCCAAAGAGAAAGCAAAGTTAGATGGGAAACAATTGTAGTGACCTCATCTTGAGATCTTAAATAGCAAATACTGTTTCCTGTTGAGTAATAGTGTCTCAGATACAAATATTACATAAAATTTTGCTTCAGTTTTTCAATTGTTTTATAATGCTTGCTAGGTAATATAAGTCCTGACTAACATGGGTGAGTTTTATTGATACAATAGCTGCAGGAAAACTGAATCAACAGGTTAAAGCTCTAGATGCATGAAACCCCATATGCAGGAAAGGGAAGACTGTTTTGCAAGAACCATTACTCCACAGTTTTTTGGGGCAGGATATGTGGGTTTGTCCTTTTGTAATACAGTGCCTCACATAACTTGTTCTTGATTCCTGATTTATGTCTCTCAAGTGCTACAATGATAAAAAAAAGAAAAAGACCCAAAGAAGAATTTCATTTTAAGGCACTGGTACTTTAAGTTGCTTGTCCAAAGCCACAGAGTGAAATGATGCAGAGCCAGATTTAGAACACAAGGAATTTCTATTACCCAGTTTCAGTCTCAGACCATTATTTTGCTTCTCTCTAGCAAATGACCTTGTCTGATGATGTTCTTCAATACATCACACAGGTCTTGCCATGCCACTGCCAGCACCTCTGCTCCTCTGAGTCACGACAAAGGCAATTGGACAGCAAGCAGCTCCTTTCCTCTAGGTTTAACACTCACAAGGAACCCTTTGGAAGTGCAGAAGTGAACCCTGAGGGTTATGAGCATGTATTAGGTGACAGTCAGGGTAGCATGCTCCAGGACTGACAGCTGGGAAGGACTTCAGCACAGGGCACAGGACTTGCTGCAGGCTGAGTACCTGAAAAGGAGCTGGTAGCATGGTCTTGAGATTAGTGACTTTTTTCTGACAAATGTGGAAAAATAAGTCAGTGTTTTGTATTGCATTAATAACATGCAGAACAATAACCCATTCAGAAGACAAGTCAGTAGGTAAGTTTATTGCTTTGGGGCCTTTTGAAGAGTCCAAGAATGTGTCTCTATGTTATCTGGGCTGTCACCTGGGAGGCATCTCTTAACTATCTCCACAAATTTCAGGAGGGATCTCAGAGGTAGGACAGTGTTTGGATGTATACCCACTCCTCACAGTGTCTCCTCAACACAAGTGCTTCACCTTGTGATTTTGTGGGCATGGTATTCTGGCTTTTCTTTGAACTCAGTCTCTTTTCAGAAAAAATACTTTACTTAGCTCAGGAGAAGAAAGCACTGAACACAGCATGTATCCCACCTGTCTGACATGATTACTTCCAGTAAAGCCAATGGAATTATTTGAGCAGGATGTGGTCCAGTGTTAAGAAATCTTTAAAGCATGGGAGCAAAAAACATGTGTGTGTCTTTATATGCTGGAATTTATCCATTTTCAGGCACAGACAGAGGGAGTATTAAGGATCATGAAAAAGTGCCATTAAAGGCATATTGTACAGGGATGTGAGGCATAGGACAGGGCAGGGTAGAATAGGATAGGAGAGGATGGGAAATAATCTCAGTTAGGCAAATAGGATAGTTTGTCCAAGTAACTTCTCCAAATCTTTACAAGGTGCCTAGTTGGCACCTGGTTGGTACACCTAGTTTCAGGTTCATGCTTTCTTGAAGTTACAGGTTAAGTAATTAAATTATTATGAAAACAATACTAGATGTGGGCACAGGCTGCAAATATTTTCCTTTTTTTCCTGAAAAAGCAAACTAATTAAAAATAATTTCCTCTCCTCTTTCTTTGCCAAGACCTATTTTCAGGATTCTGTGCTCCCCCTCAAGAAGCCAATGAAATCTCATGCACCTAAAACAAATAGAGGCAGTATACTTAAGACTTGGCTGGATAAAAAAAAAGGAAATTATTTAGTATTTTTAAATATTTTGATTTAAAATTGTCATTTTTATATTCATACACATTTTGCTGTTAATTTTGGCTGGTAAATACTTGTCTTTATAAAACAACAACTTAACCATTCACCTTTCATATGCCATTGAACTCAGATTCAGTGTCATCTTAGGTTTCTGTGCTTGCTATTTCCAGGACACAGAGCAATTATCTATAAAACTTGAATGTGAAGTGCATCTGGGTTGAACAAGGACAGTACAAATCTTGCCCCTGCTTGCCCAGGGCCATGTACAGTGAGTAGAGCCAAGCCCTCTGCAGTTCTTACCCTGTGTACCTGCCACCAGAGAGACTAAGTTCTTCCCAGCAGCACGTCAAAGTGTACAACTGGTGTCTGTTTCACTTATGTTCAGTCTACCTCTCCCAGAAGCCAAAATGTAGGTGGTGGAGCCTGTTACTCTGTGTAATGAGTGCTAAAGAAGTGCTTGGTGATGATTTGTTTCAATTTTTATCATTCTTCTTTACTTTTTTTCATAATGCCTGTCTTGCTGTCCCAGTGGAAGATGGTAAAGTCAAGAAAGTAGCTTTTTGGGGGTTGTGGCCCTCCTTCTTGAAGTATTCAGGTCATCTGTTGAAGTTACAGTGGCCACTCATGCTGGAAGTTAAATACACACATTTGTCATTGAAGTTACAGTGGCTACTCGTGCTGGAAGTTAAATACACACATTTGTCAGATTGAACTATCTGTTTCACTTGAGTAAAGGGGGTATATATTCTTCATGCAAGGTTATCAATTCACAGGTTCCATGAAATAATGAATAAAGGAAAAGATAAGGGAAAAGAAAACCTGAGAAAATTATTGTTAAAAATGTAAATAAAATTTCTGTGTGAATGAAGTTTTAAGTAAGGATTTAAAATAAAAAAAGAAATTTTATAGTTTAATTTTTACTCCCAAGTGTTTGTAATGCTTTGCTAACACATCAGGTTTTTTGTTCTTTCACAAAATGACTGCACTGCCACTCAGATACCTCAAACATGTTCATAGATTCTTCTGTAAGGCATTTCCCATCCCACTTTTATGGGAGCTGCTGGGCAGCCAGCTGAAGAGTACTCAAGTCATTAGAGCCTGGTTGAAAACACATAAATAAGTGTATTTTAGTGTTCTTGTGAGTATGTTCTCTGGACTGAATGTGATATAAAACTGATGTATGTCCATATGTGGTCACAGGCTTGGGTTTATGTTAGGAAACAGTTTATAAATATATTGAATTCTTCAGTAGCATATCACAACTCTGGAAACCTGCTCTTTGACTGCCAGAAAATGGCAGGTGAGTTTAAGTTGGTACAAATCATGACAGAAGCAGGAATATTTTAAGATATGGGCAGGAAAATTATTTGCCATGGATAAGCTACTATATAGTCTTGCAGTTTGTCAGCCTCTCTGTGTGAGACTTGTGGGGTAAGTTCCCAGTGACCAACTCCCCCATGGAAAGAAAGGGACAAGCTACCTCTCATGTTGTGCAAGGTCATGCATGAGTTGTGCCCCGACTTACCTCATGTCAGCTTTCTTGTCCTGTTTATATTCTCCATTACCATTCAGTTTGGCCAATGCCATTTAGCCTGCCTATGTTTCCACACGTGCTGGATAAATGATCCTCTCAAGAAGTGATGGGAATGTTGCTCCAGTGCTTTTAGCAGTGCTTAGATTCTTCTCATAGTGCAGCCTTTAATAGCCACCATGGCCAGTGGTGGGTAAACTGATTCTTGCTTGATGCAATCGTGTAGTGCAAAAATTTCAGTGGTGGTTAAAGTGATTCTTCCTTGATGCAATCGTGTAGTGCAAAAATTAAAACTAAATTGTTTTGTTTTCAGCCCTATTTTATGTAAACTTTGTATCCTCCCCACAGGAATGTGAGGACTGCAGAGAAAAACATGCAGGAGTTGGGAAATATCAGAGAGAAAGGTCCCATCTTGCTTCTGTGCATTGTCTCTTCAATTACACGGATTATGCAGTGTTTTCCACCAGCTTCCTTCTTGCTGGTGGCACAGGATGAATAGGGTTAGGGCCTAGCACCAGGTTTGTGAAGTCGAAGGTGCCTCTGTCCAAACACCTCCAGGAAAATTTTTTTGCAGGAAATGGAGGCAGCATTATGAATGAAGCAAGGATTTACAGATGGAAAGAGACACTATTACAGATGGCAAGATGAAGCTGTTCCCTTCCTTTTCTCTAGAGTCACTGCTTAACAGGCTGTAGCCAAATACTTGAGCTGAGATATTCACAGGAAGCCTCTGTGCACAGTTTTGGAGGGTTTCAAAAGTGACCCCCGTCTGTCCTTCGCAAAAATTGCAGAGCTTGCAGGAGGATGCTTTGAGATGTGCTTTGAACAACTAACTTACCATCTGATTGGTAATGCAGAGTACCCTGCAGAAGTCAGCCTTCTGGTTTCTGGTTGAGCATTCAAAATCAGCTGATACTTCTGAAAATTTTGATTTCTGTTTCTCTCTGTTTGTGTCCCCAGTTATAAGTTAAGGATGATACCACCTCCTTTTTAAAGGTATGGAAGTAAAGTCACAGCATTTATGGTAGACCCAAGTACTAGAAATAGTAACTAGGTTAAAGTATCCATGAAGATGTTTATCATCTCTCCTCAGAGCATAACTTGGTCACTCCATACTCAATAGAAGATTGGTTTTAAATCCTTATTTACTATCCATTTTGCTGACTTCACATTTTGGCCTTTTGAGCTCATTTATCTCCACACCTCTCCTTATTTTCGCCTTAGTATTTTGCTCCTCTCCTTTCTCCTTTCATTACTTAATGAGTCTGGTGGCTTTCAGAGAGAAACTGTGCCATTAGGAGGGAGAGCCTTTCAGTTCTGCACTTGGGAATATGTGTTTCCCCCTTCACTGACATGTCCCACTTAAGCTAGATGAGTTGCTGTGGAGGAGCATCTGTGAGGATGGCAGATACCACATCTAACCAGCACAGAGAAAGGCTCTACCACTTTCATGGGGAAGTGAATCTATCCAGCCTATGCAAGCATATTTTTTCAAAGGTTTATAACTTAGCCAAATCTGGACAACTTTTAATAAAAACTTTTCCCCTGCCAAAATTTTAAGTCCTTTCTCCAAAACATGGAGGCACTAGAGTTTTTTAATGAAACAGTTATTAAAAAACAAAACAAAACTAGGAATAATAACATGTTTTTCTCTCAGTTGTTCTCAGAAAGGTTGTTCTGTTGTTCTCAGAAATGGCTGAACCAGCTCAGCCCGATTTATTTATTTTGGAAAGAGTCAGCTGAGACAAACTTTCAGCATGGGAAATTTCAGCCCAACTGGTTAGCGCTTCTTGAAGTTTGGCAAAGTTTAATGCAAGTGAAAAAGTTCTTATACTGAGAAGTCAAAGGCAAGCTTACAGATTAGCAATGCTCCTTGCTTAGTATAGAAAAAGGCTATATATATTAACTGTTTTTTCTTAATGTTTCAGATTCTTTGAGTATATATTGCTCTACAAAGATGCAGTGATGTTTCAGATTGAACAAGTTACAAAGCTTTGCTCGAAGATTGCTCTGACAGAGCCATGGGATCCATATGATATTCCTGCCAATTCAACTTATGAAGATCAGTACTACATTGGGGGACCTGGAGATGAAATTATGGTACAGGAATGGTCTGACAGAAAACCAGCCAGGAAATGTATGTGCATGCTTTTGTTTCATCTTATTAATAATCAATGTCTCTGCTGACCCCAACTTTGCATATTTCTGTAAAATTTCCTGGAAGAAATAATAAAAATGTCCTGTGCACAGCATATCATTTTATTAGCGATGCACTTGATTAAGAAAATGTTTCATATCTCAGCAGGGTTAAATATGTCCAAGGGACTTGATTGTATTGTCATTTGCATCACACAGATTTTGGCATAAAACACAATCGTTTTGTATCTGAGTCTGTCAGTCTGTATCCAAAATTTATCTAGAGAAGAAGTGATATTATAGAGGCACACTCAAACTAGAGTCTGCATCATAGAAACAAAGCAGGTGTCAGCATTTGTCTACTCATTACTATCAAATGTTATAACAGAATACATCCAATCCTTGCTTCTGTGTTTGTTGACATCCTTAATATGTGCCTAAATTTTGTTGTCCACCATACTAGTAAGAAACATCTATTTACAAGGCTTAGTTCTACACTTGGCAGCTGAACACCTGCATCATGAAAGAAAGTAGGCTGAGTTTTCCAAGGTACAGTATGTTAGGTTTTGAATGCATAGCAATTTATTAGCACATTGGCTTCAATTCTTGTATGGTTTATTGATAACCCAGACAACTATAAAAATAATTTTAACTCCCCTGTGAAATTTATGGTACTATTTAGCTAATGCAATGCTTATGCTTATAGACGTCTAATATATAGGCTTGTTCTGAACTTGAGCATTTAGCCAGGGGAAAATATTTCTTTCTTGAATAAAAGTAGAAAAAATTAAGTAGAGTTTGAAGGGTAAGATCATTAGACCTCTGGAACTAGGTTGATATATCCTCTGGTGTTCTTCAAGAGGCAAATTATCACTTACTCCAACGATTTTGTTTTTCAGATCTGATATTTTTAGAACTTTTATGGAATTTAATATCCAGATGCATTCAGTTAATGATGTGTGATTTTTATCTTGTATTATTTTGTATCTCCAGTGCTTTTCTGTACAATCATTCATAAAAAAGAATATCTTAAAGTTGTCTGCCTATCTGCCTTTCAGCTAATATTGGCTTGGATGATCATTCATAAAAAGAACATCTTAAAGTTGTCTGCCTGTCTGCCTTTCAGCTAATATTGGCTTGGATTCTAGAAATTTTATTTCTGTTAAAATCATAGAATCACAGAATCGGTTAGGTTGAAAGGGATCACAATGGGTCATCTGGGCCAACTTGAGCAGGGCTATTCTAGAGCGCATGGCTCAGATTTGCATCCAGGTAGTTCTTGTACCTGCAGTGAGGGAGAATCCATGACCACTCTGGGCAATCTGTTCCAGTGCTCAGTAACTTGCATAGTAAAGAAGTTCTTCCTCATATTTAGGTGGAACTTCCTGTGCATCAGTTTTTGCCTGTTACCTCTTGTTTTATTGGTTTCCATCACGGAGAAGACATCTTGGCACTTCCCATTCGTGTACTTGAATATATTAATGAAGTCCTCTCTCAGTCATCTTTTCTCGAGACTGAACAGGCCCAACTCTCTCAGACTTTCCTCATAAATGAGGTACTCCAGACCCTTAACCATCTTTGTTGCCCTGTGCTGGACCTGCTCCAGGAGCTCCATGTCCCCCTGTGCTCTACACAGCACTCCAGGTGTGGCCTCACAAGGACTGAATAGGGGGGCAGGATCACCTCCCTCAACCTGCTGGCAATGCTCTTCTTAATGCATCCCAGGATTCCATTGACCTTCTTAGCCACTTGATTTATGGACAGGTTGTTGTCCACCAGGACCCCTAGGTCCTTCTCTGCAGAAGGAACTAGGAATTATAAAAGGCATGAGGAAGAAGTGACACAAAATTCAGGAGAGATATAGGCTACCTTGGTAGCATCATGTTTTACCATGATTTTTTATTCAAAATACTCAAAACCTGACACATTGAGGTCAGAACCTCTTTGGTATATTAGGATTCCCCAGAGAAGTATGTTCAAATATTGCTCAGCTTGCCACCCTTTCTTTAGGTACTGTATGTGCGTTTCATGTAACAGCTTATCTATTTCTGGTAATTGATTGTAGTACAGCATATGACAATACTGGAAGGACAGAAAATAAGTGTGTGTGATTGCTGATGAGTGAGAGAAAATAAGCCTCCTTGGGATTGAAAAATTTTTTCCCTCAGAGGAAGTTTATTTATGATCACAGTTGAAAATTTTGTAGCATGAGTTTTTGCTTTCAAGACATCTGAAATACATAAAACAATGGTATGAAGGGGAGTATGATGGAAGGGGTAAAGAGTGATCACAAAAGATTTGTGTGGGGTTAATAAAAGAGATATAAAAGTGAAGGGTATTCAAAGGAAACCACCACAATGTTATTACTACCAGTGCAGAAATAGCATAGTGGTGAAAGTAGAGGTGATGGCAGAGAATAAGGAGGAAAGAAGGAAAGGGAACACCTCTGAGATTGGCACATCATGGCATTAAACTGAAGTTCAAAAAGGGACAGACCTGCTACATCACATATCTGGAGATCAGCATTGAGTGTAATCTTGACAGATGAATCGGTAGAAGTGTTTGAAAAGAATAGGATTTTTTTTTTAAATAACATGATAATGAGGATCTGAATAGATGATAGTAAACAGAAGGAACGAGTTAAAAGAAGAAATGGAGGCACTGAAGATGTATTTGGGAATGTTCCTCTCCTAGTGAGACTGACCCTCTGTGCTTGAGACAGATGAAAAAAGATGAAACGAGATTATGTTTATTTTGATCAAAGTTGTGCTGATTATCATCAGTGTTAAGATTATAGAGGACCAACAGGTGTGGAAGCAGAATGCTGTGGCCATCAGTTCTGGTGCAGAGGAGTCCCCAGCACAGCAGAGGACAAGTGCTTCCTTGGGTAGGTGTGTACAGAACTTCCTGGACACAGGAAAGAATCAGATGTCCCACACAGTTGGGGGAACTAAGTGTTTTAGAGTGTCAAAGGCTGTGTTGAGACTCAACATTGTGAAATGGACCACAGGTTTTCAATAATCACACCTTTCATCTTGTCAAGAACGACATAAGGTGAAATGTCCCAGTGCTGTTCAAGCTGGTGTCACCAAAATTTGCCTTCTGGGGAAAGAAAGCACTTCATTCCTTTAGTAGTAACGTGAGTCAGTGCTGACATGAAAGTGTCATGACAGGTGGCAGCAATCAGACTTGTGCAGAACATAACTAAATTTGAGACTGAGAAGAAGGGATAGTCCTTCAGTAGAGGTATACTTGAAAGGTGACATTCCGATGGTATCGTGATTTGAAATGTGCTTGACACCAACACGTTCAGGTTCAAGATCATTGTGGTGTCCAAATTACACCAGCTTTGTGGCCTTTCTGGGTGCTGCTGTGCATATGGATGGAACTATGGGCAGTTCCAGCTGATAGGCTTGGCTTGAGGAGTGACCATTCTTTTGATTGATGTTGTCAACGCATATTCATTCGTTCTTGCCATCTAAAGTAATCACATTTCTGCTTGATTACAGTGGAATCCTGGGTCGGCGTTTACACCGTCAAAGACTGTTATCCAGTACAGGAAACCTATTCTAAGAACTACAGTGTGACAACCTCCACTCGCTTCTTTGATATACACCTGGGCATTAGTGACCCCTCAGTGTTTACCCCACCCAGCACCTGCCAGACAGCTCAGCTGAAGAGGATGAAAGATGAATGCTGATTATGGACACTGGCTGCCCTGGGCAAACACCTATTAGCCAAGAGAATGGTTATTAATAGTCAGCTGCTGACATCTAGCCTGATTTTTTCAAGCTAATTGTTGCTCTTTTGGGAATTTGTAAGTTTTCACTTGAAGGAGCATAGAAACATATAACTAAGTAAAATATATAACACAAAAGATCTCTTTCAATCACATTAATCTGTTCAGTGATGCACTTGTAGTATTAGATAGTTACCACTAAGATAATGTTTCTAGATACTATTTATTTAAGCTGTGGATTATTGTCCTTTTGCAGAATTTTCATTGTTTATTTTTTCAAGATGGCAAAGCATAAGTAGACTGTAATAAAGGTAATGTCTAGGAAGAAAAGCTAGATTTTGTTGTTGTTCTTACTTCAGGGGATTTGAGGGAAGGGGAAACATGACCTGGGTAAGACCTCATCCCTAAGTGAAAAATACCATTTTAAACTATGTACATAAATATTGTGGAAAATTGTTCTTTTGATTTTATTTTGCTTTGTGTTCTGTTGTTTTTTTCCTGCTCTTTAGGAAGCTGGTAGTCTCAATTTTGAGCAAATTTTTGTTCTTTCTGAAAAGAAACTGGAGTAGCTCTATTCATGTAGTGCTAGCCTACATGCAAAAAATACTTTTCTGTTTCTTGGGAGAATGGTGTGAAAGGAAGGGAAGGAGGGAGAGATACACCTTCAAAAACAGTAAGCCAAAGTTTTCATGCATGTACTGCACTTTTGGTGAAGGGTTCCATAGGGTGTGAAGAGACATTTTTCAGTCATATATTACTTTAGCACCCACTTCTCAAGGCAATACAAGTTTTAACCTATGCAAACAGATTAAAAGGTACTGCACTCTAAGTGGATTTAATATTTTGTGACTGTTTTCAAAAATCTTTACTCAAAGAGTATGGAAACAATAATAATAATTTCAGATAGATGTGGGGGAAAAAAAACGTTCTTAGTGCAGTTAGTAAAGGCTAAATCAGCATTCACACAGTGCCCGGTGATGTGGATGGAGTGAAAGACAGAGCTGTGTGAACTGTGTAGGGAGGTGGTAGGAGGAAGGAATGGGAGGGAGAGATTATAGATGTCCTCTGTGCAGTGCAGCACTGAGGCACTGCAATCTAAGCAGATATGACAATCTTGCTTTCTTTTGCACCCACTCCATTGATGCCTGCCTTATTTGCTGTTTCATCAGCGTCTCAAATCTTAAGATCTTCACATCCTTTTCTGGTGCACAAAATGAAAGTTTCCTTACAGGGAGCTAACAAAAAAGCACAGGAAGGACACATATCTTGTGTTAGAAAATGGCAACAAAGCCTTCATGCACTTTCAGGACTCTCAGAAGTGTGGAATAGTAATGGGGTTTGCACTTTTACCAAATTAACTAATTGGTGTATTCTGTAAGGCATGCATTTTATGTATTATTTGCAAACAGGTTTAAAGCTAGATTCTTGTCCTCTTACATGTGTTGGGTAGTTGTTTGCTAAGTTGTCTGGCTGTAAACAGTGCAAAAGTGGGAAGTTTAGTGTCTCTGGAGGAGAGATGCTGGGCAAGCTTTAGTGCTTTATATGCTCATAGCTTTCTTTGTGCGTAAGCAAGTGGGACACTGGTTACTTTGCTTTCACAGTTGTGGTCAGAATGGCCCTTTACTTTGCCCTGTGGCTCATGAAAGCACATATACATACCAGTTAAAATTTAGCTAGTTCATTAAAAAATTTCTCTCAGACAGGACTGTCACTGAAATACACTAGTGGAAAGAAGGATTGGGTTTCCTTGAATTTAGAGTGCATTTATTCTGTACTCGCCTTCTGTATTTTTTGTGACAACCTAAATGCTAACTGCATATCGTTCTCATTAGGACAGTGATTAACATGCATTTCTTAATGTGTGTGTTGTTAGAATCTGGAAAATATAATAAATCTGGCTGGCAAACATGAAGCTGTGGTACTGTTGTCTTTTGGGATGGCTTTGTTGCAGTTGAACAGATAGCTGGGTAATCAGGGTGTTTGTGTCATGTTTTGCTGACACTGCTATAATTTCTAGCAATAACATTAAATGTTCTTTTAAATATGGATTTGCAGAAGTCTGGTACACAAAAGTGCTTTAAAAATGTTGCCATGACATACAGGGCAATTTTACATAGCTAAATATGTACCTCTAAAACAATGCTGCTCTACAAATTCAATAGAGTTCTCAAGGAGATGTCAAACAGCAAAATTTAGGATTAAGTATTTTAAATTAGTCATGAAACAAATATGAAGCACAACATGCATATGCCTGGCTTGTTATCTTTGTTATCATTTGCTTTAGTTTGTTGTCATGTACCACAAGAGACATTTTGTCCTCACACAATTATGCCAATGGCTCAGTAAGAAGGAGCATAAAACAACCTTAAAGTAGCTACATAGTATGCTGCCAGAGTTGAGTAAAAATGGTGGTTTCACATGTCTGATAGTCTGGAAAATTTGTTTAGCACAGTTATTTGGTGGAAATGAATAATAAATTGGTATGTACATAAGTTACATTGTATTCCGTGAGGTAACAGTGACAGAACCTGGGAGCTGGATAGCCTGAGAGGCAAAGCTGATTTTGTGAGATTTCCAGTGTTTTCTGGTTTCAGCTGGGCCAGAAATAGTGCAAACATAGATCTGCCTGCCATATTTCTGTGTTTCTGCTTGGAGGCTTCACTGAAAGCAGGATGTGTAGAAATACAACATTGTTTTATTTGAAGTTAACCAAACATTCCTGAACCTCAAAAAAAGGTTTAGTTTGAGTTCAGGGAGGAGATTTGGACACTTGGTTCTGTTCCTATTTTAACAGTTTGCTTAACTCTAGTATTAGGGACAGATTTCACTGCCTCAAACCTTGCTGCAGCCCACAGAAGTGCTGCCATTTACTAGGGCATGCCAACTTTCATGAAGAATCAAGGAAGAGACACAATAATCCATAGTCAAAGTAAATTCTAGTCAAGAAGTCTCTAAGCAGTATAGTATTCTTATTTGGAGAGACTAAGAAAATTAGTGTGTTTCCCACCTTGAAGTGCCTTTCACTCAAGTGTTCACACTTATTCCTAGCAATCCTGCATCTCTTTTCCCAGCACCCTTTAGTTCCTGATGTCAGTGAAGTCCCCTTTCAAAGCAATGTTTACAACCTTCACTTGCATTTATTTCAGTAGGAGTTCAGCACCTAAATACCAGATGGATCTGATCTGGACTTAACCTCTAATTTTCTAGCAGTTCTATCTCAAGTGCAAGAGCAGCACCAGTCATAACCAAATGTGAGCAACATATGCTGAACTATATGCAGGTGTCTAACAGAGAGACCAGCATTGGCTCACATGCAATTGCTGGTATCCCAAAATACCAATTGATGAGAGGCCTCAGCATGGCTGCTGCATCACATCCTGCTTCTCCTGCATCCTTGGCCACAAACTGGTACTGGAGGCAAACTGCAGGACATTCCCACATGACCAAAAGTCATGTCAGCATATCGTCAACTACATGCTTGTACCTTAGCCATGAGGAATAAAGATTTCAAAAGAGAAACTACACAAACAGACAAAGGTCTCTGGCTTTAAAGATCCAGAGATCTCCATTAGCTACCTTTCCAGAAGACTGCACGTATGGCGTGGACTCAGACACATACAGATTTAATCTTCATATCTGCACTTAGGCATAGGAACAAATGAAGCAAGATTGGGAGGCTTTTTAAACACTTCTGAGCATTTACTGCTTTGTAAGGGGACAGGAAGAAGAGCTTATGATCCAATCAGTAGTCCCAGAAAACTGCCAGAAATGTAGGATAAGAACGATGAGATGTTGCTATGAAGATGCTAGGGTAAATTTCCAAACACTGCTTTGAGTGCATACTGGTTTAACACACTCCAGGATAAAGATCTGTGTGGTTTGATATGGCTGTTTCACCATAGAGCCTGAAAGTGCATTCTGAATGAAATGATGCACAAAGTTACAGTATGCTATTTTGTTTGAAACAAGGAGAAATAGCCCAGCGCTACATGTTTTGCAGGCATGAGTGCATGACTGGTGACCTGTCTGTCTATCTACAGGAATAGATGTGCCTGTAAAAGGGTGCTGCCTGCTGCCTCTGAAGACTGAAGAATTACTCTTCTCACCACTGCGTCCATGGGAACCTACTTTAGACTCCTTTCTTTCCCACTCTGCAAAGTGGGAACAATAATTCTGCTTTCCACCTGCTCTTGCCTTCCTGATTCTGATAGCGCTGGGCCAAGATGACTACCTTAGCCAGTGGGGACTGCAAAGGCCTAGAGGCATTACTGCAGTGGCATGAATGTCATGGAGGGTTCCCAGCCTCTGCCTTACAACATGTAATAAAATTACGTGTGTGTGTTATACGTCTGGGCTTACCATTTGCACCCCTGTGTGCTCACTCAGTGCATGGGCATGTTGCTCATGTGCTCAGCACCTGGCTGTCACCATTAATTGGGCTCAGCTCAAGCTTCGTTGACGCCAGGCAAAGGGACTTCTGAGCAAAAGGAAAGGAAAGGAAATGAAAGGAAAGCCTGCTGGGCTCACCCCGCTCCCCGCCAAGGTTTTTCCCACGCTTGCCCAGCACTGATAAACAGCTTTGACGTTCCTGAAACAGCCGCGGCTGAGTTGCCAGCTCTACGTCACAGCCCATGTCATGCTGAAGTAGAGGGTTGGGTTTCACCCGCTGCACTAAAATTATCCTTCAGGTCAGGCCAGTGACTCAGTTTAGTTTTTGGTGGACAATGCTTGCCATCACCCTGCCACGGCTGTCCCAGCCTGGCTGGCAGGGGTTTGTGCTCATGCCACCCTACCCCAGTCCAGCAGTCTGTGACAGCTGCCTGGGTGGCAATACAATGCTCTTCAGCCTGTCCCCAGTGTCCCATCTTCATTCCCCACTCCACAGGACAAGCAAGGGTGTGGCAGGGACTTCACTGTACCCACAGATGTGGCAGGTCTTCTCCACATTCCTATAGGGCTTTCAAAGGTGTGGGGAAAGCCTTTCCTGTCTTCCCACTGCCGTGCCACTTTGTAATTAATTTATGTGGTTTCTTCAGCTGTTTCCTTTCCTTTTTAAATGAGAGCTGCTTCTGTTAATTTCATGGGGAAATTTGTCATATGGATGCTGAGCTCAGGGTGTTTTTTACCACCCTCTTGGTGCCAGGTAGCAGCCCTTGTGTATTGCTGCAATATGTCATAATGAGTGACTTGTATAATAGAGGACATTCTCGATGCTGGTAGCAGTTTGCACTGCTAAGAGCACAGGAGCATGCTGAAAGTAATGAGTGACACCAGAGATACTGTTACTGATGGCCCAAGTGACTACCAGCTACGACAGTGTTAAAAATCTGGGGGGTTCTGGAGAGGCTGTAGACACTTAACCGCAATAAATACACCACACCTCTCCAAAGGAAAATAGGGAACTATGCTGGGTAGCCCACGTTGCTTTTACTTCATTAAAGTAAAATCTTGTAATAAATCCTGTATGCATGACTATAGCTCACCCTTGAACAGTTCCTCCATAGGACAGAAAAATCAGATGTTTTCTCCCAGCATTCTTCTACAGAAATTACACAAAACTTCATTATTGTCAGAAAACGTTGACCATTGAAATAAAGAAATAGTATGTAGAAAGTTCCAAAGATTTGTAGTGAAACAAAAACTGTATCAATAAAGCAATCTGTGGCTTTAATATAAAGCTTTTCGGCCTTAGAACTTTAAAGTAAATAAATAATGTAGCTTGTCAGAAGGACTGAACTCCAAAGAACTACTCTCAACTGGCATTCAGCTTTGAAAGAAGCTGCTTCTGTTGTGGGCTTGAAGAGGAGCTCTTGCCTAAAGTTGGCTACTTTTCAAACCATACCAGTTGAACCAATAAAAGATGTTGCCTCTTCCTACAAACCCTGTCCTGTCAAAGGGATGGGGTTTCTTTACTTGTGCATAGGCTCAGTACTCTGCAGATTTCCAAAGAAAGAGGATGTTTTATGCCAGCACAGGATCTGTCACGGATTTTTATTTTTTTTTGTCAAATGTGCTTGCTTGAACACAGAGCAGGCTATGAGCAACAGGCTGTGTCCCTTACCATGGGAGAAAGCTTATCCAAACTGAAGATATTTTTTCCCATTTCCAGCCTGCTGGGACATCCTAGACTGGAGATGTCATTCAGAAATCTGTAAGGTTCATATTCCACATAGGTGAGAATGTGAGAAAAACAGCAATGGAAGAGCAAGGTGAAAAAAGAAGCCAGACAAGGAAAAATCAAAGTATGCCAACAGAGTGGCAACCAGTCAACCACATCCCAAAGAAAAAAAAGAAGGGGGACAAAAGAAAGGAAGAAGATGGAGAACCATCTTTGCCTGTTGCTTCTCAGCCTGCTTTATGGATTTACAGAAATGACATGGAGGCCCAAATTGAAATTTAAAGGTTCCTAAACAACAGCATATCTTTTCAGACAGTACAAGTCCCTGAAAGACCTGATCAGTCTGACAGAGCACCTATGGGGTTTGCTCACTCAGTGCCCAATCTCCCTGCAGAGACCAGAGCATGGCTTTTGAGTGTCTTGCAGAGGGAAGGAGGCCTTGGATGGATTTGACCTTTCAGGCTCACTTCAAGGAAGTACCAAACATTTGCACCTCCTGCTGCCATGGATAGATTAAGCGTGAAATAATCTCTCACTGGTGGAAATAAACAGTCGGCGCTTATGACCCTGTTCTTTCATTTCCAAGAATAATTTGCTTAACTGAGCTGCTGAATTTGGATATTGAAAGCGCCTAACTCCCTTCCACTTAGTTTCCACCTTGTGCTAGCTCACACTGCCAAAATGATATTGCCCTTAGGATTATTTGTTCCAACAGTCTCACTCTTACAGATGTGGATGAAAAGGACAGATGGCCACCACGCAAAACATCAGGGGAAATACTCATCAGAGGGAGAGGTCCAGAAGAAAGCAGGGCAGGAGATGTTCCCATGCACCTGCTGCCTTTCCCATCACCAAGCAACCCAAGCTAGACTTTTGACATGGACAAACGCGAAAGTTAAGCCACAGAAAGCAAAATGCTGTTGTGCTTCAGAGACTGAGGCTAACGTTGCCTATATTAGAGCAGTGCTAACATGATGTCAAATGTGTTGCTCACTAGCAAAATCTCCCTCTCCAGAGGATCTTTTTAAACAGCAGAAGGAAATTGGATATTGCCTCCATGGTGAAACATGTCCCTGCCAGCCAAAAGCACCAGGCAAGGGCAGCCAAGCACAATACACCCTCAAATCTTCCTCCTTTGCTGCTACAGCAGCTGCCTGAAACATGATTGGCAAAGGGCTGTAGAGGAGGAAGACATGTGGCATGTGTTTGGTCAGGTGTCTTGAGCACTACAGTGAACTTTGGGGCCACCTGAATCCAAGGATGTGAGCAGAATTGCTGCACTTGAGTGCTGTAAACAGCACTTACCTGGTACTGAAAACCTCGCACTGAAGTGCCCTGCTGTGTAACAGCAGGTCATAGGAAAATGTTTGGAACGAGATATAAACTTCAAATCAGGCCATCAATGGCCATAGTTAAAAAGAAAATAAAAAAACCAAGTAACACTTGCACTTCCAAAAATAAAGGCCATCTACATTGGCTGAAAGATGTGACTGTTTTTTTGTTTTCATACGACACTCAATGCCAACTATATAGGAAGTTGTTACTTCCAGTCTGGATAGTTGCTAGATACAGACTATATGGGAATGTATTTTGTACAGCCAGAGCTAATTGGTTCAGGATGTGCTAGTTCAGCACTCATTTGCATGTGTCAGAGGCCCTGAGATGGCTCCAGGTTGAGGGAGAATAGGGCTTGGACATCTCCTGCGACATGTGGCCAACCTGTGGGATGAGGAAGCAGACCTTACTCACATGCTCAGGGAATAACCTATCACCAGTTCTTCAGTAAAGATGGAATTTTCCTGTGGGACAGATTGGGGTTTTTTGCTTTCCTCTGCAGCATCAAACATGGTCACTGGTCAGGGGTCCTCCAGTTCCTTTTTGCTAGGTTGCTGCCTGCTGCTCATGCACCACAAAGGTGGTCCCTGTGCTCCACATCTGGGGAAAGTCAGGCTTCTAGGCTCCCAGGGCAGGCACCAAAGGTGGCCCCAGGGATTGCTGCTTGTCCTCTGTGGCACTGAGCACAACTCCTCCTCAAGGCTCCTCTGGGCCTTTGCAGCTCAGGTTTTGTCCATTGCACTTCTGCCTCAGAGGCAACATATGTGCCCTGGCTCTCTCTGGCTCTCTGGCCCACTGCAAGCTTTTCTTGGGAGCAAGTTCTGCTCTTCCCTTGACTCCATTTCCCCAGAGGTTCTTGCTTGTGCAACACAGCCTGTGCTTGGAAGGACTATGGGCTTGCTGCCCCATCAGGAGCTGCCACCTCAGCTCTCCCTGTGGTCAATACAGGTGCCAGGCAGGCACAAGAACACTTTTCATGCATCACTGGTCAAGAAACACTGCAGAGCAAGCTGTGGAAGGCAAGAGTGTGCTTCTCAAGTGTGTCTTCGAGATGTGTCATTACCTCGAAAATACCATGCATCTTCTTTTGTGCATGACTGTTACTGATCTTCATTCTTGCTCTTCTGGAAACAGAGACTGCTAGGCCTGTATTCATGCTGCTATATTATTTCAGATTTGACATCTGAAATGATGCATGGCATTGGTTATTGTTCTTTCTCCTCAAAGGCTAAAAACAAAATAATTTAAAAACAGAGAAAAATTGGTTATAAACTAGGTGGTTTTTTGAATGCCAAAATACAAATTCATGCAGAAAAAAATTCACTAACAAGTAAAGGGCAAAATCATATTCTTAAAACCTTTGCAGTTTTTTTCTAGAAAGAGCCATCTTTGTGCATCAGTCAGTTATCTGCTTTCCTGTTTCTGGCAAAGGTTAATATTTTATAGTTAATTTTTGTATTTCTTTCAATATCAGTAACATATTTTCAGGATTGTTGTATGACCTGTGGGTTGACCCAGTGTCTGCCTCTGATTTGAAGGAGACTGGATTCTGCTAGCACCTCTTCTTTTGGCTCCAGGCAGTCCCATTGTTTGGGTTATTCTGTATGGCAGGCTTCAGCAGAAAACAAAATATGTCCTGTCCTATGAAGGGGTGTTCATTCTCTCCAGAGCCTGGGTGAAGGACATGCACCAGGGAGATAAACAGCCTGTAATTCATAATATTGCAAGAAACTATGGACAAACTTGCCTGGAGAGGTGCATGCACCAGGGAGATAAACAGCCTGTAATTCATAATATTGCAAGAAACTATGGACAAACTTGCCTGGAGAGGTGGAGTTCATAGGAACTGTGCTGGATACAAACTGTGCCATTAACTCCTTGCCACAAGAGACATGTGGGCCAGAAATTGGTTTCCCCACACAGTCCCAATAGCATACAGCTCTCTACAAGATGTAGGGGATTTGCCATATTCTGGCTCTGACTTTCCTTTGCCTGACTTCAAGTGATGGTTTTTCAAGCTAAACTGAGGATTGCATCTGCCTGCTTCCGGCTACTCTTGCATATTATGATAATAAAATAAGATCAAATCCTGTTTCCACTTATATCATCTCTGTTGAATTTGGCTTTGAGCTATTCCTACATGTTCTGGCACTGGGTACCAGGGAGAAGAGATCAGCACTTCCCTTTCCACTTCACCTGCTTAGCTGTAGAGAGCAGTGAGGTTGTCCCTCAGCATCCTTCTCTCCAAACTAGACAAACCCTGTGTCCTCAGCCACTGTCTTCAGAGGACATGGCTTCCAGCCCTTTTACCATTTTGTTGTCCTCCTCTGGATACATTCAAGGACCTTCATTCACATCCTTTTTTCATTTTGGGACACACAGTACTCAAGATGAGCCTGCACCAGTGCTAAATACAGCGGGATAATCACCTCTCCTTGCCAGCTGGTTGTGCTGTGGTTGATGCAACCAGCTCTCTTGGCTGCCAGGGCACACTGCTGACTTGTATTAAGCTTGCTGTCAGCCAGCACCCCTAGACCCTTTTCCCTGGGGCTGCTCCCCAGTCACTCTTCTCTAAATTTGTATTTGTGGCAGGTGTTACAGCATCTCAGGTGCAGAATCCAGCATTCATTCTTGTCCAATTTCATGCCATTAATGATCACCTAGTGCTCCAGTCTATCCAGATCTCTCTGCAAGGCCTCTGTCCCTCAAGAGAGCCAACTGCACCTCCCAGTTTAGTATCAACTTCCAACTCCTACCTCTAGATCATTGATAAATATATTGAACAGAACTGTCCCTAGGATTAAGCCCTGAGGTACACTCCAGCCAGATGTAGCCCCATTCCCTACAACCCTTTCAGCCCTGCCCTCAGCCAGTTCTTCACACAATAAACTGTGTACTTGCTCACTTCACAGCTGGACAACTTGTCTGGAAGAATGCTGTGCAGAACAGTATCAAAATTCTTACTAAACTAAAAGCCAGAAAAACTACATCCACTGTCTTCCCTTCATCCCCTAGGTGGGTGACCTTATACTACAAGTATACTAAATTAGTCAAACAGGACTTTCCTTTTGTGAATCCATGTTAACTGTGCCTGATGATTGCATTGTTCTTTAAAGGCCTTTCAGTAGCACACAGTATTATGTTCTCTGTCATTTTCCCAGGCATTGAGGTTGAACTAACAGGTCTGTAGTTTCTTGGAGCTTCCTTTATGCCCTACTTGTAAATTGGAATAATGCTATC
>NW_008674132.1:43852-60945 GCF_000695815.1 Acanthisitta chloris
GGTTCCATCACCATGCTTGCTGGAGTAGCATAATTAGCTAACTGGACTACAAAACTGGAGCTTGATAATGCCTTCAAGTTCTTGGTCATTGGTTGTAATGGCAATATACTTGTAACACAGCCTTATGTGAAGAGTATCTGAACTACTGCATTATCTAATTGTTTTCAGAAAACTAAAAGCCTAAACTTTCTGTGAGTGTATGCAAGTATGGAGCCAAGGACAGTGGGAGATATATCAAGAGAGTCCATTTTTTAATTTTGTTGGCAGAAAATGAGATGTTGGCAGAAAACCTCGTAGTGGTGTCACCCTTTGTGTAACATCAGATAACAGAAATAAAGTATTCAGCTTCAGATCAGACTTTCAACCATGTTTTTCTGACAAGTGTGACAGGAAAGCAGACATCCCAGTAAAGAAAATTGACATGCAATGCTCAGTAGCAGGAACATCAAGGGCTCTGTAACCTGCAGATGGGCATGAAGAAGCATCATGACAGAGTCTATCAAATATCTTTGGTTCCAGGTCCAATATGGCAATGATCTGGGCTCCTTATTTTTTCATTGTTCATTGAATTTTTTGATTTTCCATTGTGAAATACCTTTATGGAACAGAACTCAGCTGCCACCCATTGAAGTTTAAGCTTATACTTTCCTGTCAAAACTCCTTCCTTCTTTACTTACCCAGTGGCTGGCCTGTGATCCAAGTTCTCTCATCCCACTTCATTTTTCCACTTACTCCATCCTGCTGCTTCCATTTTTTTAGTATTATAAAACACTCACAGGCATATTGTAAACATTTATTCTATGGTACTAAAATGCTTGATCCCTTTTGAGATGGCAATTGAGAATACCTCACCCCTCATGCTTAATGGTGTATTACATTCAGATGCATGTTATACATATATGTATAATAGAAGAATAACATATGTAATTGCCAAGTCATAAAATCACAAGTCATTATTACTGTGGTTATTTACCGTTCATCTTACATGCAATGGTTTTAACACCATGTTTGGAAGTTTCCATCACTCCTATGATCATTATACTAAGCTTTTTCAACCTGATTCATCTGCTTTCCTGTTCCTATAAAGCTTTGTTTCAGTCTAACTTTTAAAAAGGTTGACATCTCCTCATGAAACTCATTTCTATTTTGATGTTCCTTTGTAGCAAATCCTGACAAGGTTATCAGTGAGTGTGATGCTCTGTATCACTGTATAAACCCTTAAAATACATTTATTACAGAAAGCTTTTCATTTGAACTCCTGCTAGCCTGGTAGGGGTCTTCCTAAGTTAAACATGGCCTTTCCAAGAAAGAAGTCTTTCCAGATGGTGTGAGCTCATTCTTATTGTGTTTTTAAATTTCGTGTTGTTTCCACAGGATCTAAAGAGGGACTGAAGTTTAAAAGCAAGTGGAAGGCTAAATCACTAGGGAGGTGGAAAAGAGTGTTTTCATGAGATCTATAAATCTTCTTGAGATGTTCTAAAATTACAGATAGCTGCCTTGGCCAGGTTTGATGCTAGTAGTCAAGAAACTGAGCACTAATTTTACATTTTTAAGCCGTTATAAAATGGGTTTATTTTTCAGTTGAAATCTGGATGACTCACAGCAATCAGAAGGCGCGAAAGACCTTGTGCCAGATCTTTGTGTGGTTCAAACCAGTGTCAGTCCACAGCATCCAGTGGAGCTACTCTAGCTGGTGCCGAGAAAGCCATTGACTCTTACGTACCATTTGCTCATTGCAAAATCCAGGGAAGCAATCCATTTTGAGCTGGGGATGCTGGGGCCATGTCAAAGGGTTCCATGGCTCAGCCTGACTCAGTTTTGTCTCCATTCCCACTGACCTCAGCAGTGGTGTGATGGTCAACTGCCTCTGAAACAAAATGTGAATCCCCTCAACTTTGCTGGTCTGCTCATGCAAGTACCCCAGGGGACATCTGATACAATATTGGTGAAGTGACCTCACAATGCTGAGTGCTGACATTTGCCCCTCTCTGGCATGATGAAAGCAGGATGTTTTCACATAAGCGGGGAACGAGCGCACCTTTGAATTTACTGTCATTTCCTTGTCACCCTGCAAGGCAGAGCAGACGCCAGCACCGTCTGCAGTTGCATAAACACACACCGTCAAAGACCTGGAAGCCACACGCTGGCACAGCACACAGGCGGTGCTTCTGTTCTTGTAATTAATGAACTCCTGGCAGGAGGCTGCTGGGAGCTCAGCATACCCTAAAGAGCACATGCCAGACTGCGCAGGGGTGGCACTCACTGAGATTAAAGACTCGGCTCCAGCAAAAAAGAAAGTGGAAGCAAACAGCAGCCCTCTGCCAATAAGTGTATTTCATAAGGCCAATGCTCAGTTCTGGTGCTCAGCACAAATTGGATTTTCTTTACTTGTGCTCAGTTCAGTTCTTGTCAGCATCACTCACAGGCTCTGCGATGCTGCCTGCGTTTGGTGCACAGAGCCCATGGGTCTAAACATGCACCTGGAGCACCACAAAAGCTAGATCCAACCCAACAGATAACTTTCAGCCTCCCAAGCTGTAGTACACATACCAGCAAGTGAGACCCCTGTTGCTTGAGGTTTCCATATAGTGTAGATTGTGGCATCCTCTGTTAATAATCTGGACAAGCAGTTCCACTTGGATGAAATTCCTTGAGACGACTCAAACTTAGGCTACAGGGATGTTTGCAATGATGCCAGGGGAAGACGTGAACAGAATGCAGCAAAAAAGAGATAATCTACTGAAAAATCCAGCATGTCATGCACATCATGATACTGAATTCTGCATCTGGTCAAGGTAAATGAACTCTAAACAAGACCCAAACCCTAACTGGAAGGATGGTGAATAGGCACCTTCAGTGTCAAACCCAAAGGTTAACCCAAAACCATCAAGATAACTCCAGACCAAACGTTACCTTCCCAGGCAAGGACTGTCCATTTTTGTGCCATTGTGGCACCCGGCATGCAACATCTAAGTCTGAACTGGAGGTCTGAAATGTTTTCTCTTTGTCAGTGTTCAGCACCAGACCGCATGGCATGAGCAGGAAAATGTCCCACTGGGATGCCTTGCCTTTGTGAACACAGCTGGAACACAGACAAGGTACAGTGGATTTCGTGGAATGTTTTCTTCAAAAGAGAATTTCTCTGGCAAAAACTCAGTGAGTCTTGCTCCTAACCCTTACTTCTTCAGGGCCAGCACAGCTTTGGCCTGCTTTATACCTCCATTTCTAACATCTAAGTTCTGGTTGATATTCATAACCCTTAATAATCTTCAACTTTCCAGAATTGGAGACTCCTTACTACTCATTTCAAATTCATGGTAAACATTAAGAAACCAAATCACTTTGCTATTTATATCTTGGATGGGTTTATAGTGTTAGAAATTATGCTTAACCTCTTCTTTTCTGATCATCTTTGCTTATATTTTCAGTTTAGGAAGAAACTTTGGATAGGAGTTATTTCTGTTTCAATGAGAGAAATGCACAGCACAGATGTACCTATGAAAGAAAGGAAAAAGCACCCCCAGGTAGTAAACCTACATAACCAAGTAGAAATTCTTTTTATTTGGAAAGTAGCGTATACATTGAAAAATAATCTAAAGCAGAATAACATTTAGTTCTATCTTTTGGAGAAAACATACGCAAGGAAACAAGCATTTAGGTCAAAGACTTTGTGACTCATTTCTTATCTCTAATGAAAATAAACAAAATATTTCAATTTAGCAGGAATTTTTAAGCTCAGTATCTGTAAAACAAAACCAAACAATCATAGATTTAAGTTTCTCAATATTATTTTTTTGGTGCAAGAATTCATAAAATCATAGAAACATAGAATTGTAGAATGTTAAGGGTTGGAAGGGACCATAAAGATCATCCAGTCCAAACTCCCCCTGCCATGGGCAGGAACACCTCCCACTAGACCAGGTTGCTCAAGGCCTTATCCAACTTGGCCTTGAACACTGCCAGGGTTGGGGCATCCACAACCTTCCTGGGCAGCCTGTGCCAGTATCTCACTACCCTCACAGTAGAGAATTTCTTCTTAATATCTAGTCTAAATTTCCTGTCTTTCAGTTTATACCCATTACTTCTTGTCCTACCACTACAGTCCTGACAAAGAGTCCCTCTCTGGCTTCCTCGTAGTCCCCTTTCAAATACTGGAAATGTAGGTAGACCAGATACTGAACCTGGTCTAGTAGAAAGTGTCCCCCCCATTGCAGGGGGTTTGGAAGTAGGTGATCTGTAAGGTCCTCTAAAACCCAAACCATTCTGTGATTCTATGATTACTTGGCATCAGCATCCTGATGCATCTCTACCTGACAGTCCTACAGTTTGATCTCCTGACGGTGGCCTGTGGGGGTGAAGGGAGTCTGTGGCAGCCCTCTTTAGCAATATCCCACTGACCACATGGCAGAAATAGCCCTTGCCAAAGATGAGTATGTATTGATGTTTGCGATTTTTCTGAAACAAATAAGTTCATAGAGGTATAACTTGCTAATCCTCTTTTCCATCCCCTGGTCAGTGCAGGTCAAAGTCAGACTGAATTACATACACACTACACAGAAACAAAGGAAATTTTGTCTGGGTGCTCAAAACCTTTTTTAATCTTGCCCACACTTGTCCCTGTCCGACAGCAGTGCAGGGGCTGGGCAAGCTTCCTGCATTGTGCTCTCAGTGTCTCCTGGCTCGGGAAGTGACAACATCTTGAACTAATTTTTTTTAAATGGGGGTTGATTTTAAGCGACATATTTTCCAAACTGTTTTTTTAAGTGTAAGCCTAATTACTTTTTTTTTTTCTTCTTTTTTCTTTTTTTTTTCAACTGCTTGGCAGACGAAGGAATTCCATACAGGACCTTGAACCAGGGACACTCAGGGCGGCCAAAGACATCAGCAACATCTGCCAGCCACCTCTGGAAGGCGGGAGCATCTCGGAGGGCTGATGTAGGCTCCTCCATCAGCAGAGCCCTCAGCCGCAGACATGGTCAGTAACCACAACCCAATCTGCTGCTCTTTCCGTGGCAGACAGTTGTCCTTTTCCACATGGCCAGGTACACTGCTCCTGGGACAAATTTGGGAGTTTTTGTCACCATCAGTGAGAGGGTGGGAGAGAAGTTGCATCCAAATAAAGGACCATGACATGTTGGGCTGATGTAAAACGGTCTCATGTTAGCCAGGCTGCACACACAGGGAGAGATTTTCTCTGTATTTGCTCCTACTGGCTGTTAAGAGCCATTTGAAGAGAAGTAAAATGGGCAGCCAAAGTTTCATCTCCCCTAGCTACCTTCCCACCTTTGTGCAGCCTCTTATGGAGCTTCCTTAGCAAATGATGAGTCTGCATAACAGGGAAGAGGTCTTGACTAGTCCCAGTAGCCTCACTTGTTGGCTCACCTTGTGTGGAAAATATATGAAGTGCCAAAAATCATTAAAACGTTAAGAAAAATGTTCCCAAATATAATGAGAGTGGCTTAAAGCCTCTAAAATTAAAGTGTGTGCCAGTGGATGTGCAATTGTTTCTTTGCACCTCATGGTCAGACACTCCTGCATGTTAATGAGGACAAAGTTTCCCAAAGGGAGTTTCCTTTCCCTAGGCTTCTCTAGTGCAGTGGAGTGGTGAAGATGCTGTAAGACATCCCATGGTCTCCACCAGTGGGTCGAGATGAGGTCCTATGCCATGTGCAGGGCAATTAGCTATCACAGTGCTGAAGAGGGCAAACTCAGATTTTTCACATAGATTTGAGTTTTTCTCACTTTGTGAAATTTTCCACCTCCTTTGCAGACAGGCTTCTCTGGCTCCAGGCTGGTTTCCATGAGGCTGGACAGGAATGCTTCACAGCAGCAGGATGTTTTATTGCTGCCTTTTGTATTTTGCCCAGACAGCATTCCTCTGTCCATGTGCCCAGTGTCAATGATTGCAGAATTTTCTTTGGTGCATAGACTACTTTTATATTCCTGAAAAGCCAGCTCCAAAGACCATCACTGAGAGGTAGCTACTATTTAAACTAACATTTAAGCAAGGATGAACTGCTGAGGACTGGTCTCTACACAGAGAGGTCTGGATCCTGCCCTGTGGCAGAAGAGCATTTGCCACGTGGCTCCCCCAAGCAACATGAGCAGTTGGGAGTAGATCCTGACACCCAGCCTAATCTTTCTGGCAGTCTTCCTGAAGCAAGAGGGAGCTTTCAATCTAGATTTGGTGTTTTACCCAAGGACAGGAAACTCAGAAGAGATATTTGCCCAGAAAGCATCTTGATTATGGCCAGCTTTCCAGTTCTGGTAAAGTTACAGCCCCACTTTTCCACATCAGTCTTGTGTCTGTCTCATGCCTTAACCTCTTATATTAGGCAAAAGTAGGATATAGCTAGTTTTAGCACCTCCACCCCCCTGGCAGCTAAGATAGAAAATAGTTGTTTGAAGCAACATAATTTTAGTTTCACCCTGTAAGCTACATATTTTCCATTGTCTATGGTGCTTTACACTCACAAACACTTTTTGTTCAGGTCTGCTCACAAGCATTAGTCTGTAAAGGTCTGGGCATTTTAGGGAGTGGGTAAATTTGAAAACTGGGGAAAGGAAGTTACCATAAACATGATTGCACTGCAGCTGAGGTACTAGGCTCAGGCTTCCTACAATAAAATGTTAACTACAGGAACAAAACAATACACCTCAGAATGAGCTAGGACTCATATTTACTATTTAGAGATCATGCATACAAATCAGATGGTACCACACCAAAATCTTGCTCTTAATGAGCATGCACACTGGGAACCTCCTGGTATTGCACCCCAGCCCTTGGTTTAAACTTCAGAACAAGTGAGGAGAAGGAGCCAAATCAGCAGTTTTGGATTAAGGAAGAGAGGAGAAGTTTGTCATAGCAGGCAAATGGCAAGGTAGCTCAGCAGTGAGCAGCTGGGAGAGGTCAGGCTTTGCTGTGCAAGTGTTTCTTATGAAAGAAGTGTGATCAGGAGGTGTGTTTCAGTGCCTAGCTAATCGTTTCACAGCAGCCGTTTTCAAAAATTATTCAACTACGTCAGACCTTCTATCGCCAAGACTGCCACTGCACTCCATCTAAATCCCCAGAAAGCTGCTGGGAAGCACTCTCATTGTTACAGGTCTGTGCATCATTACTTACAGCTAGAGCAGACAGGAGTGCAGTTTTAAACTTGCACTTTTGCCATTATAGGATGCAGATGTCCAGCATTTCAGAACCCTATTTCTTTTTTTTTTTTTTCCATGGGGTATGGAAATGCTTGGGGTAGCCTCTAGCCCTGCAAAAATATTTTAAAATTTAATGCACTTTCAAACTCTATGGGGCTGTAGTGATTAGCAAATGCAGAGGTTTTGGCAGGAGTTGATGTAAATCCTTCATTTCACCAAGTTCAGACCCTGCCACCTAAAGCACACACAACCCTGCTCCATGCAGATGTAAAATGCTGTGTAAATGCAAAGTGCTGAACAAGGGGTGAGGGTTGCAGTACCTGGGCTGTGGCTGAAGATGACACCTCCCAATAGCAAAGGATCCCACTTCTGTCTTTCTTCCCTGCTCCCAGCAGCAGCAGAATGAATAAACTGGTTTCTCCAGAGCTTCTGTCCTATATGATTTGGGATTTTGCATCTGCAAAATTGATCTGTGTCGATGCAAAAAAGAAAAGAATTACAAATCTGGCTGATTGGCATATGATACCAGTACCTACAAGACAGGTGAGCATCAAAAATACCTTTTAGTTTCAGGTAGTCTTTTGACTTCAATGCACATTGCTGATGGCTAAATGAGATGGAGCTAAGGATGTCATGCTCCATGGTAAGATGTAAAATTATGTTTTATGGACTTGGAAATGTTGGGATCAGACTTAGCAGTGCAAACATGCCAAGCAAAGTGGTCAAACTCAGTACATGGATACTGAGAGCTACCAGTAAGAGAAACTAAACCCTGGGTGCATTGCAGGTATCTCCTACAGGTATGTTAATCAGGCAAGTGAGGGGGCTGCATGAGTCTTGGGATAGAACCACAGAAGGACTTTGCTTTTGCAGACCCAATGTCCCTGTAAGATCTACAGCCTGAAAGAGTGGACTGTGCATCCAGTAGGAGAGGTGGCTATCAATGCCTGTCTGCAGATTATTATGTGGACTCTTTGCCATAGCACTGAAATGGGATATTTAGCACGTGTTACTACTGCAGCTCAGACAAAACACTCAGAAGATTGTATCCAGTTATTGGTTTCCCCTTTGTTTGCATATCCTGAGTGGGAGCAGGAGAGGATTAAAAAGGCATAAGTGCATACATATTGTTTATCTTCAGATGTTGACTGGCTTTGGACCAGCCTCTCAAGGAAAAGTTGCAAACTTTGATTTGCAATGTACTGTACCATCCAGCTGAATTAGTTTGGGAAGCTAACTTGTAATTTAGCACTTAAAACATTTTAACCATTGTTACTAAGGAATTTTAAACTCTTTAAAAACTTTTTTACAGTATAAATAGTCATTACTCATGGACTCTTTCATAGTTTTCAATTCACATTTAAATCATGATTTTACCAAGCACTATCTTCCTTCCTAGGAGGGTCTTTAAATTCAGAAAACTGATAATTTGTGTTTGCATATCTAGCAAAGGACTAGAAAGCCTCCACTGATGTTCATAAAGCCTTATGTTAACATCAGATTTAAAGACTGATAGCTTTGTTTATACCATGGTTTAGGAAAGCATTATCTATCTTTTCAGAATATTTTCACCCTTAGAAAGTTCATCGCTTGACTTATAAGTGACTCTTTGTTTTCCTATCTGACTAAAGTGGTGGGGTTTTTTTCTCAGGGAGACAGCATGCAAAGGCAGTAAATGCAAAGCTACTTTTGGAAAAAGCTTTCAGAGAAAAAACATGGTAGTACATTTTTGAGGATTTTAAAAAATTGCACTCATTTAAACTTATTATAATATCATCGTTACAGACATGGTGAATGTTTTCTAGCAAGAACTTTCTGTTAAGTAAAAATGAAACCCACAATACCATGAACAATTGGAAGAGGAATTAGCTTCCACAATTTGCATTGCCCAGATAACCGACAGCTTTCAGCTGCTGAGCTGTGGACTTTTTCACCCCTTATGTCCAGCCAGCATTTCCCTTGCTGCAAATCTCAGCTGTCGCCTTCAGGTCTTGCCCTGAGCATCTCAGAGAGCCTAGTTCCATTTACTCTATAGTCAAACTTCAGGGAGTGATGGGCAGCAGCTATCCTACTTCTTTGCCTGCTCTGTGTGCCCAGCTCAGACATGATATCACCACTTTGGTGGGTCAGTGGTACCAGTTGCCCACTCAGGTATGTCTTCATCTCAGCCACTTAAGGAACCCTCTGATTCTGGTATGCACCAAAACCTCCCAGGCTTGAGATCCTGGGAAGCATCTTCCTGACTCCAAGGGTATTTGGGTAGCAAAATGTTGGGCTCTATCACCCTTGCTATGGGATCTGCAGATGTTTAAGAAGTCTGGTCTATTGAATCCTGCACCTTGGCCCCTTTCACCGTTTCCCCCAAGGGTGTAAAAGGAGATAGTAAAAAGAACGGAGGAGATGGCAAATTAATTACTGAAAACCTGAGGATTTGAAGACTTTTTTATATTTTCATCAGTGCTTTACAACATTTGCCATTTTCCCTTTGAAACAAAGCTGTCTAATTTTCAAGTGAATTTGGGAATGAAATACTAATCTGTTACAGAAGGGAAACCTTATTTTGACACATAAAAGTATGAAGAGTCATCTGAAATAGATGAAGTCCCCAAACATAGCATGGTAAGCTACATATGTAAACAAACTTAATTTGTAAAATGAAGAGTATTTTATGGTCTTTTATTAGAGGTTCTTTATTAATAGTACTATCCTGGAAACAACTTGAATAGCACCAGCTACAGTTTTAGAAACACTGATAAAAAGTCAGGTCTTCTAAATTCAAATGACATTTTCAAATTATCACAAAACACAAATGTGGTTTTCAGAGTGATCACCTTCAGATCACAGAGGCAAATGACTTCCACTGACTTGCTTGTTTCACTGCCATTTAGACTGAGCAACATCCTCTAGAAGTTAAATTTCAACTTTCTGTAGCAAATACTCCAATTTCTAGTCCAGTGAGGCAGAAAAGTTTATGGCTTAGTCTAGAGAAAGCAATTTACTTCTTTAGTGACTATAGCAGATACCCAAACATAATACCAAGGTTGACACACAGGTATGAACTGCTCTGCTTCTCAGTGTCTCTATATATTTTCCTCAGATCATTGGCTAAATCAAAGCTGTAAAAGCTGTTATTAGCTTCTATTAAAACATTCAAAATTGATGGATAGCTTAAAAAAAAAAAAAAACCAAGCACAGTATTAATCCTGGGAGTACAGAGAATAGACACTTGGAAAGTCAAGCAAATTTTAGTTTTAAACCTAAGCAGCTTCTCCAAACATAACCTCAGTGGCTGATGTAAATTCACATTCTGAATTTGTAACCAGTAATTTAATATGGAAGTATTTTGCTCTAGCTGAAGTAAAGTGTTCACTCACCTCTGAACTAAGTAAAGCAACTGGGTTTATAATTAGGGAAAAAAAGAATTCTCTTGAAATTTATTTTTCTCTTCCTACAAAGACCTAAGAAATTTCCAGATGCATGTTGCCATAGTGTACAATACAAGGCAATAAACTCTAGCCCTAACTTTCCTGGTCAAGGTAGATCAGTCATTGTCAGGCAAGTAAGTAAGAAACCAAGAGCACCTTTAAGGCCATTGTCAGGCAAGTAAGAAACCAAGAGCACCTTTAAGATCATGTCTCTGAATAACTGTCCTTGTGTTTAAAACAGTCACATTTTCTGAAGCTCTTCAGTGCAATGGCAATATTTAGGCAGCTTTTTTCTGTGGCTGCAGATAGGACTAAAAGATTTGCAATGAAACCTTTGGATATTTACCATCCTGCACGAAGTAAGACCATACCTGATTGCAAGAATGGTACTGGTCCTTGCAGAAAGTGTCCCCACTGTCAGTACCATCACTATTTCATTAATGCACCATTTTGAAAGGAAAGGGAAATGTTGAGCATCCCTGACAATGTGCACTTTCTAATCACCCTGTGAAGGATTGCTTGTTCCTGTCCTCTGCTGCTCTGTACCCTGGCCACAAAGGGCTGGCAATGATGTTCATGTCCTCAGCCCACTGGGGATGACTTCAAGGACTGTACTTGTCAACAGAATTATAAAGAGATTTATGGATTGATAAAATACTGATTTAAAAGTCATTTTGCTGGGCCACTCTGGAGGGGCAACTATTTTAATTGTAGGTCAGCAAAAGTTAGGTATAACTGAATGTCCTTTCCTAAAATCCATTTCCTTCTGCACTGAAGAGAGAGCACTTACTGTAATATCATTGTTGCCCTAGAAGGAACCCTAGACAGATATTAGACTGCATCTGAAGGAATAATTGGACAAGAACTAAAAGAGCTTATTATTTACCAGAAGGTCTCCAACCCAAACCACGACAAAGCCACTATATTTCACAAGACTAGTCTAGAGGGAAATTCTTGTGCGTCATTTAAAAGGCCATTTAATTTTAAAATATAGGACCCTCTAATGGAATAAGTGTTTCACCTCCAGCTCAGTTATATCATTTTTGGCATATTAATTTTTTGCCTTCCTTTGTGAAGACTTATGACCATTCTTCAGAATTCTGAGAGAGAAAATCCAGCAGGACTGTCTGAGTGGATGGCTAATGATAGGGTATCTTTGTTTGTACAGAAAAAACTTCGCTAAGAAAGTTAAAGAATAAAAACTTTAAATATTGACCTTGCCGTCAGCTTCCAAAAGTATTTTCCTTGGCAGAAGTATTTTTAAATTCCTCCCAAATAGCCCTTTGATAATAGTTAAACTTTATTTTTACATACTCTTTGAAAACAAACCAGTTTGTTGAATCTTTTTATCCTGCAAATTTAGCAATCATATGAGGTCTTTTGTTGTAACAAAAACAATATTTTAGCATCAAGACATCCAAAACTTCCTGCAAATAAATTATCACATAGTGCAACCTTAAAGAACAGTAATTACAGCACTGGCAAAGTTACCTTCAAAGTGACCTTTTCCCAATGTAGTAGCTCAGTGTACTCCAATCTTTCCTCTCAAAGCTCTAGAAGAACAGAGAGATGGGTGTCCAGGTTTGAATGAGTCTGAAAATCCCCAGACTGCAGTACAGGAATCTTTTTTCTGAACTTGACCTCAGTTTTTCTTGTAAGACCATGCATTGGTAAAGATATAACCTTTTACAGTTAGAATTCTGGGAGCTTGTAAAGAGAATTTAAACTAAGTGTTAAATCTACAAGTGGTGAGAAGATGAAATTGTAATAATTTCTGTCCATACTTTTAAAGTATCAATGTATTTGTCATTTAAAAAAATAAAATTGTTTGAGTTGTTAAATGAAAGAGAGCATGACTGATGGAACTGATGTACTTTTCCCTCATTTTGTAAGACATGATGGAAGGCCAAGGGCACTGTAAACTCAGGCAGGATGTGCTCAATGTCAGCCTTTGAGATTGTAAATTTTGAAGTCAGTTTAAAAAAAAATAAACTTTTACGTAAGCATTTCAAAAACATGCATTTTTGTGTTGATTTTTTCTAAAATAAATAATCCATTGTAGAAACTCTGTTTTTGTTCAGTCAATAATAAATTAAAGAAACAGCAGCTAAAGAATTATTGCAGAGCCTGAAGTCAGATGCAACAGAGTTACTCTGTACCTTCAGGAAAGTCAGAAAGTGAAATGTCTGTGATTTTTTTCCCTGTCTACAAGAAAACTGTATCCTTTATCAGAGAACAGGAATCCAGTTCTGACCATGACTGTAAACCACATGGCACAGGAAGAGACAGAGACCAAGATAAATAATTACAACCCCATTAAAGGCTTTATGAACAAAACCCAATATGACAAAACTCTACTCAACTTTCAACAGATGGGTGTGCTGGTTCCCAGCATACGGGTGTGATGTACCATGAAAAGATGTGGCATTTGGTACCAAGCTGTGACCTGGATCCTGTGCTGCCTTCCACTACAGGAAAAGCATTAGGTGTAAATGAAGTACACCATAGTGTATCAGTCCAAAATTAACAGATGAGAAACAAAACCATTCCTCTACACTAGAAACTTGTGATCAGCAACAGCAATGATTTTATGTGATTGACATGGAAGTTAACTAACCCCTTAATCATTGCTTTTCCACTTGATATCACTGCCAGAGATTTCTTACTCAGACTGACTAACATGGAAAACTAGTCACCAGCTTTTGCAAAGTGAAAAAATTTAGCAGATACTCTTCCCTCTGAAGAGCTTTGCAGAGTTGTTTAAGTATCTGTCAAATGTGTCCTAAACACCTTCCTCTGCATTCCCAAAACGGGTCTTAGTATAGATATCAACTTGTTAAAATCAATACCAGCAGAGCAAGCACTATAGGCATGGGGATTTATTTGAAAACCTGTTCTTTTTCTTATCCAGACTATTTGTTAACACTGCACATCAGTTCACATTGCATTGAATACTTTGAATTAAAATCTGGAAGATGCATCCACACTTGCTTTCACATAAAAAAATCTGTTTTCTATTCCAGACCTGTTGCTGACTTGCTGTGGATATTGGCTAATAGATTAAATTGATCTTTCTTTCACATACATTGAATTATTTGTTAATATAGTCTGCTATTGTCTATTTTACAAGAAAGAGCCCATGTGCCATGTATATAAAATATTTTTGATTGTAAGTGGTGGCTGATACTTAAAGAGAAAAATGGCTCTCAGAAACTATTTTGTTCTGCAGGGCAGCCAGCCATACATCCTACAGCAGTATAGATAAGGAACCCATTAACATCACCACTTCATCCCCACAAAAAAAAACCAAACCCAGCAAACAGCTAGGTTCAGGTATAGAACCAAAATAATTCGTGAGAACTACTGTAAAATATTCTAATTCTGGATAAATGTAGCAAGCAGAACAATCAAATATGCTTCCAAGTATTCCCATTACTATTTGCTCATGACATTTTTTGGAAAATGGTTCTAGAAGATAGATGGCTGTCCATTAGCCAAAAATTTAAATGTCGTAGCAGTTGCCTAAGAAGTTGTAGGCCAAGTCAAGATAGAAAGCTGAAGCAGCTTAGAGGCTGAGCAATCTTGGAACCAAACAAGACAAAGACACATAAGATGTGATCATACATGGAAAAGCTCCCTTATTTCATACTTTGTCAAATTTCCAAATTACATCATATCTTTTTAGAAGTAGAACTCTTTACTAAAGTTAAGCACAGAGCACATGAAATTCAAGGAGAGTAAAGGATCCTCAAGCATGACACCCAAATCCTTCCCATGGCTTGACTACTGGTTCTGACAGCAGTCCTTTTTTAGGCTATGATGTCGACCACTCCGGATGTTCATATTCAGCATTGTGTCACAAAGTCCCTATGGGAACATCTGTTATCTTGGCTAGAGAGATGATAAACAGTATTGAGGTCCTGGACATAGATGGTAAAGTATAGACTGTTACTGCTGTATTGCAGACACCATGGGATCTCATAATAGATCCCTTCTCTTAGTGGAGGTTGATGGTATTTGATAGTGGGTAGGAAAAACTAACATAGGCAATGCTGGAAGCCAGTTTCCAGCCTTGGGTAAAGATCCTACTGTAGCAGTCTCAAAACAGTGCAGGCAAAGCACATCCCAAGGAGCCTCCGCTGACTCATAGGTGTTAGTGGTGTCAAACTTAACTGAGATCAAGGAACAGTTGCAGACATACGGTGAATCATTCTTCCAGTTTTATTCTAGGCAAAAACTCCCCACTCCTCCAGCCATATTATTAAAGCATAAAACATTTCAAAAACTGCTTCAAACCAACTTCAAGACAACAAAATATTTCCTCCCTGTACCCTTCTCTTTCCAGACACTTAAAGAAACGTCTCTGTATCGTTCTGTCTCATTCTTCCTCTTTCTATTCACTTCTATTACAGGGCAGGACTTCACCTTCAGATACCTATTGAGAAATGTAGCAGATCCAGGCAAGTCACTAAAATTGTTCCTCTAAGGTCTATTTATTTATTTTTAACATTCCATTTGCATTGGTTAGGAAAAGTGGGTAGTTCTAACTGAAATTGCAACAAAGAATTTGTTGATTGATAGTGTTACTGCTATCTAAACAGTTAATAGCACACGACCTGCAGATGGTTTTACATGCTAATGTAAAAAGATGGGTTTGTAATTCTTTCATTATCTAGAAAGTGATTGCTAAAAAGTCTGGAGATTTTACCAACAAAATTAAGAACAATTATTTAGGTTGCTAAATTGCTCTTGAGCTCAGTATGAATTTAGGAAAATAAATACAATTCCGGACCACAGAGACCTGCCTGACTCAGACTCCTCTTAGCTTCCCAAATCTGCTGTGACAGATTAGGTGAGTGATCTTGGTTTAGCATCCCATTTGTAAATCAGGCAATATTCATTGTGGATATTTTTTTATTGTTTCAAGATAAAAGAAAAGAAGAAGAAAGTATGTCTTTCATACATAGACAGCTCCTCAAAGAAACTGCATTGCAGCAAGTTTTAAAAGTTACATGGAATAAAGTGTGCCAGATGTGCCTGGAAGACTACACACTTCTGATCATCACTTTTCCAGTTTTTGTTGGTCTGAAACTCAGACTAATGACTGTTAAACTTCAAGCTGATGAAACAATTTTCACTATGCCTTGATGTTAGGAGAATAAAGTCAACAGCAATTGTCATGTAATACATGAAAATATTCTCAGGTTCCAAACACTGAGGACTCTTGAGGCATTATTACTGTCAGCAGCAATGTAAACTGGCATAAATGCCCAACCAGAATTATTCACATCACCTCAAATTTCTGTTCACAGGAACCTGTGAAATAATGTTTCGTTCCATTAGCAGTTGTAAATACTTTAAACTCAATTCTGGCACTACAGTGAACATCATTTTATAGTTTCACTGTTCTAAAAGGAAATGATGGAAACAGAAGAGGTCACCACATTAAAGTCTAGGAGATACAATGAGTTACAGAGCTGAAAGGCAGACTTGACAGCCTCATTCTGTTAATCATCAAACAGATGGAAAACTTCAACACTTGAGTATAGAAGGTGCTAATTGTTAGAAAAACTGTTATTTAGACAGCAAAAAAACTTGCTTGATTTTGCTAGTGTAAGAAGTGAATGGGTTTTTCCATCATCTATGCACTTCTTTAAATTGGAGGTTAAACACTAACTAATAGACTATTACTTCCCACACAGTCTTACTAAACACACAGATGTTGCCACCTTGGTGGCTGATATTTGACCTCCTTCTCTTAATGGTTTCCGACTCGATATTTCCAGTCTTGTGTACCATCTGGCTGCAATGAAAGCATTCCAGGGATTTGCACACCTTCTCAGCCCAGAAATCATATGTAAAAACCTGCTTATGCAGCTCTATTAAATTTTTTCCCACACAGTCTTACTAAACACACAGATGTTGCCACCTTGGTGGCTGATATTTGACCTCCTTCTCTTAATGGTTTCCGACTCGATATTTCCAGTCTTGTGTACCATCTGGCTGCAATGAAAGCATTCCAGGGATTTGCACACCTTCTCAGCCCAGAAATCATATGTAAAAACCTGCTTATGCAGCTCTATTAAATTTTTAGCATCTTGACCACTTCAGCAATACCTTCCCCTGCAGGATTTAGTTCACTGATTTTGCTGACACTGAAGTTATTACCATTCAGGAAATATCCTTCATCTGTGTTGTATCAGCCTGCTGTGGTATAATGGGTGAGGAAGACACTGAGACTATATAATTCCATGATTAACTTCAACCCTTCCATGTTCCTGTATCTTCGTGGAACTTTTGATGACACTCAGGTTGGGTTCTGTCTTTTCAGGACTTTTTATAGGCATTAGGGAGGTAATACTTCAGAGCTACTCCTTGTGAAACACTGGTGAGTAAATGTTCATTATAAATTTTCAACAAAGGCACAATTCCAGGCCCCAGTGGAACATCTCATATGTATCACACCATCAAAGTAGTATAAAAAATTAAAAAATGTGGTGGTTTAACCCCAGCCAGCAG
>NW_008674132.1:61019-64387 GCF_000695815.1 Acanthisitta chloris
AAAGCTACAAAAACTCATGGGTTGAGATAAAGACAGTTTAATAAAGAAAGCAAAAGCTGCACACACAAGCAAAGTAAAACAAGGAATTGATTCACTGCTTCCCACAGACAGGAGGTATTTAGCCATCTCCAGGAGAGCAGGGCCCACCACGTGTAACGGTTCCTTGGGAAGACAAACACCATCACTGCAAATGTCTTCCCTTCCTCCTTCTTCCTCCCACTTTATATACTGAGCATGATATCATGTGGTATGAAATATCCCTTTGGTCAGTTTGGGTCACCTGTCCCAGCTGTGTCTCCTCCCAGTCTCCCATGCACCCCCAACTTCCTTGCCAGCGTGGCAGTACGGAAAGCAGCAAAGGCCTTGGCTCTGTGTGAGCTCTGATCAGCAATAACAAAAACATCTCTGCATTATCAACTCTGTGTTCTGCACAAAACCCAAACACAGCCCCATACTAGCCTCTGTGAAGAAAGTTAACTCTACTTCAGCTCAAACCAGCACACAGGTATCTGTAGCATCAGAGTATTTTTAACCAAAAGTTATCAGACATGTTAGTCTTCACATTAGTTACATACATTTTTTAGACACCGCATTTTCTCCCAAGTCATTATCAAAAGCTGTTTCATCATAAGCTCTTGCCCTGTTACATGATCATGCACATTTGCTTTTTTGAGAGGCAATGTCTCACTATTTGTCACAGATCATTTATCACATAAACATGGCCCAAAAGATGTCTTACTGGGGCTTATGAAAATGCCTCTCTATCAGTCCTTTCACAACATGAGAGAGCCCTGTCTAACAAAACCTTTGGGAATAGTAGCTCAACACTTCTGACAGTGTTGCCGGGGGCAGTTGTAGCTCATGGGTACCCATGGGTACATGGGTCAGTTGACCACAGGATTTTGTTCCTGCATTTCTTCCCCTCCATAACCCCCATAGTGGTGTAATTGTTACAAGAGGACTGAATGGTTCCTGAAAGGAGCTCAAGCACACTGAACATATCCAAAGTGGTGGTAATTCTTAATGGCAGACTCTGAAGTTATCTAAGAAACTGATTTGTGTAGTTCAGGGCCCTTTTGGCATGGGTACCTTATTTTGCATGTGCTCTGAGATGTAAAACAAACCATATCTCATTTTTGCTGCTTGTCTCTTTGTCTTAAGGTAAAATGCTGCAAGCTAAGTGGGATAAATGCTTTCCTGGTGATGTTGCAATGGTGAGAAGAGAGTGACTAAACCAGACAATAAAAAGTTTTTACTGCCATCATTGGATGGCAAGCATTAAACCTTTGCTGTCTATCAATTGCTTTCAAGTGGTGTCATACAACCCCATCTCCCCACAGAATAACTGCACAGTGTTTCCAGGCAGGCATGAAAAAGAGCTGTGAAGCTGTAGCTTCTTTGAAGTGGTATGGGCTCATTTTTAAAATAACTTTGAGCCCTCATGTGTATTTCTAAGTCAATGATTTCAACCTCAGCAGGCTCTCTAACCCATCTCTGTTGCCCCATGACTGGGTCAGCTCTAGCTGCATCATTCCTGATCAGCATTTCACCAGACTGCATCTAGCAGTCTCCAAAACACACTTCTGGCCGTTTACCTCATTCTTTGTATCCCATGCTCCTAGGAGTGTCCTAGCTGATGCTTAGCCCACAGCCATTTTTCTTACCCTATGGGTATCAAAAAAAATGTTTGTTCCCTTCCATTTCAGCATTTTCATGCATTTCAGCAGTTTTCATGATTTGGAAACCAGTGATGTCCTTGATTAGCCATCCCTTCTTCTGGAGAAACACAAGTAAATTCAATCTTTCTTCAAATATTGTATTTTCCAGGCTTCTGCTCTTTGTCATTACTCTTCTCTTCCTAATATGCAGTCCCCCCATCTAGACACAGAATTTCAGCTGTGGCTGTGCTGTAGCACAATGGTTGGGGTTTTCCATCCATGTGTCTTATTGGTCATACTCTTGTTAATGCAGCACAGCTTTTTGCTTTCCTTGTAGCTCTACAACTTTGTTGACTTTTGTTCAGTTTGTAATCTGTTTCCTACTAATGTGCAGCCTAGACAGTTGTTACTCAGTATCTGCACATCCCACACTTGTCCCTGTTGAAAACTGTTTTGTTTCATTTTGTTTCCATGATGTATTTCTAATACAACAAGATTTCTTTGAGTTCTAACCTTGCACTTCTTCCCAGCTTGCTATCATTTAGTACATATTTTATTCTATCATCTTTTGGTACAATTGTTTATTCTATCAGGTCACAGACTAAAATATTTCATCACATCAGACTCAGATTAAGCTCCTGTGAAACCCTGCTCACTGTACCCCTCTGGCTTCACAGATGATATGGCAACTAAGAGCAGAGAAAGATAACTAATAGCTGTGGTGAACAGCAGATAGTTAGACCTTCTGTAGAAGGACCATCTTGACTGGTATTTCTTCCAACGTTGCACCCCGACAATAAGAAATGTATCAGTGGTTTTCAGCTCAGCAGCTGCAGACCACCCTCAGGGGAAGGTCAGCCAGACATAAAAGAGGTTTGATTAAACACTTACACAGTAATACTGGGAGGCTTTTGCAGTCCATCTTAAAATGGGGCAGGTCTGGCAGTGAGAGACACAAAGGTAAGTGCTTCAGCAGTCACATTTTTAACATTTGTGGATTTAATACATGTGCATAAGCCAAACTGAAACCACTTGATATGTCTTAGATGCTGATAGCTGCTGTGGCACAAACAGGTCATGAAATCCCAACCCCCAAAATCCAAAACTTGTTTATCCAATAGTAGATAAGTGCAACACATCTGCTTTTGAAAGGTTTTGTTGTTGAGAATTTTTGTGAAAAACAAAGAACCCAGAAACATGACACTTCTCCTCAAGTATTTGGTTATAACTCATGCTTAATTAGGCAAGGAAAACATTCCCAGAGCTTCACTAACCACAAGTCAAATTAAAAAATGTAGAGGCTGCATTCCTTGTTTTGAGGGATTACTCTACATCTGAAGTTACAAGTGTGTCCTCACTCACTCACATTACATGAATCCATTATAACACATCTCTAAAGTTCCAAAAAATGAATTTGTTTTGCCCTATATGTTCTTCAACTCACCTTTCTTACTGATCAAGAGGGCACTAGAATTTCTTGGATCACCAAAGCCAGGTCCTTTTATTACTACACTTCTCTTTTGCAAGCACAGCTTTGCTCCATCTTAAAAATACTCACTTAGTTTTTCCTCCTATGAATAGTGTGTTGCAAGATCTCCCTACTCTAATAGTTAGACACCTCCTACTTTGCAGCTTGAGTTTATTCGTGCCTACTTTATACTTCTTTGCTGTCGTGGGGGCCCATATTACTTGTATCTGATGGTGCATGCC
>NW_008674132.1:64403-86136 GCF_000695815.1 Acanthisitta chloris
ATGGATATGCAGAGAAGTAAACCAACTGGGAAAGCCACAAGGGTTGTGCTGGGATCTTGCAAGTACTGAATGTAACATTAACTGAGCAATGTCTGAGTCAGTGAAGCAAAGCATTCACCCTAGCACTGATTATCTTTCCCATCAGCGTCAGCCACTTAAGCTCTCTCCCAGAAATTCATTCAGCTTGGTTAAAATTTCTGGGAAGGGAAGGTTTCCTCCGTTGTCTGTCCAAGTCCACAGCTCTTAGAGTGGAAAACAAAGACAAGACACTTTTAGCAGATGGATAATAGAAGTTGTCTTTATTTCTGGCTCTTTGAAATCTTTTCTTCTTGCACACAGGGCTCACATGTGCTATACTACTATCATGATCATGGTGTATTAGCACTCTCCCATGTCGTTCGCACCTTTTATATAGCTCCTTATGTCAATGGGGAGAATCCATCAGTCTCTGTTAGCCCTCCTCAAGACACCTTTCTGTGGGGCATTGAGCAGTAACAATGATATGAGACCAGGGGATGGCATAACCCAATGATAGAGGAACTCTTTGAATGTTAATGTTCTAATGCTGCCCAAGATTGAGTTGTACAGCACTGTTCAGCTCAGCTCCTCAGGCCAAACTACCATGGCAGGGTGATCAGTGTAGCCACCTGGAATGCAGAAAGATGAGGTCATCACCTTGGAGGCCCAAGTGGACCCAGCCTTGTTCAAGAATGGTCCAAACTCAGCTCTGACCCTTCTTGGACCAGAGACCTCCTGAGGCCCCTTTCTGCCTGAGGGACTCTGTGAGTCCATGCACACAGAAGACATAGGTGGGTAATCTAATCCATGACCAGTTCACAGCTAACATCCTTCATGCTTATAAATTGTCAAGTGTCAGCAACTAACATGCCCTGTAATTAAGAGCTGGAAATGAAGGAAGGTAAATAATCCATCACTGCAAATACAGAAAGCAAGATAAAACAATCATGGTTACTTCAAAGTAGATACCAGGCACTGGAATACTGAATCATGTTGAAGAGCTGTGTAAAGTGAGTTGGCTTCTGCTTTAAGTTGTAGAAACTATGCCTTCAGAGTCTCCCACTGAGATTCTGGCAGGCATTGTTCCTGGAAATCATCTATTGGAAAATGATTGATTCCTCTTTGACACAGAATCAGATCATCTTTGGAATTTAAGTTTCCTTATGTTTGGCAAGCACTTTGAACTATTAAGAAATGGAATAAAAGTATTCAGTACTCAATTTTATGACTATATTGCCCAAGTGACAGATCTGTTCAAGATTAGGGACCAGATTACTCTGGCTGTTTTTAAAACTAGAAATTATTTTATTTCCTTGCAATCCTTTTCTGCCAAATTGCCCAACAGAATGTTTCTAGATTCCAGGACTCCTCCAAAACGTTCTTTTCACCCATAATATTGGAGGCAGGAAAGTTCAAAAATAACTAAACCAGTGTTGCCATTGCTCGTGCTAATACCTCTTCCAAGCAGAAGTCTTCATTTGACAGGTCTCAGTTCCTGCTCTTCCTTCTCCAAATGCCATTTACATGCCTCCATGCTAGCTCTGAAAACTGCTGGTTTCTGCTCAGTTCCTCCAAATTATCATGCCAGAGCATCATGCATCACACAGGGGATGGGGAGTCTCTTTTAGGGAGGATCTGGGAGCACATGGTTGCAGACACTGAAGGGTATTTTCTATTTTGACATATTGGCCAAGAAGACCCAATATTGGCAGCCCTTTCCTGTATATCCAGTCTGTACATGCCTCTCCAAGCACCTCAAGGCTGTAACTAGCTCAGTTAGGAGAAAGGTCTGAGCATGAAAACCAGCAGCAGGGTACAAATGATGGCATTGTAGGTATTTTGCAAGTCTAGCTGAAGTTTTTTGGAATATTTGATCTAGGAGAATCCAACACCTAATAAGTGCTATCCTGTGAAAATCAATCCTTCACCAGTTCTCAGTCCTTAAGCATGCTTCACTGTCAGACTGTTGTAAATTAGGTTTCCTCAAATATTACTCCACCAAAAACTTGCCAGAAGTCTGTCTACCTATTTCCTGTACTCAGGCCAAAACCTTTATTGCCCTGGTCTCAACTTCACCAGCCACTGCTGCATTTTACCCCAAGCCATTTTCAGCCTAAGTCCCAAGCTCCACTCCTGGGCCAGCACTTGAAGACCTCTCAAAATGTCTTGTATTCCTGAACTGTCTACCACAAGCTACCTGCTGGCTTCATTGGATGTTGGAGGGGACAGATCTGTCTCATCACAAGCCTTTGATGCCTCAGCATCACAAGGTCACCATTACAAAAATAACTTGAAGCTACTCAAGCTACTTGAAGCTACTCAAGCATGAAGCATAAGGCCAGGGGCAATTCACCTCTAACACAGCTGTGTGTTTAGCTCAGTTGACTTCTTCAATGTGTACATGCCATGATGGCTGAGCAAATTTCTGGTCTTAATAGCAACATACCTGTCCAGAGTTTAATTTAGGAAGGCACCTATTGACCCTGGTTGTCTCTTTTCTGGGAACACTGGGCAGTTCTGATCACTAGCAAGCCAATGGTAAGGGTCCCTTTGCCCAGTTGTGCTTGCCATGTGGTCATTGCCATTGCATTCTGTCTTTTCACTATAGCTGGGTTCATATTTTGAAAACTCTGCTTTTCATTCTTCAGGCATTTATTTCACAACCAAAATAATCTCTGGTACTACTTCTTTATCTATAAAAATCATATCTACAAATTTGAGAAGTGTAATTGGAGGTGGAGCACATTTTCCCAGTAGGGAAAATCCCATTAGGGTTTGCTTAAATACCCTAAGTATCTTCAGAGGTTTTTAGAGAACTTTAAGGTAGAAAACTCATCCAGAACTTAGCAGGACATGTATCTTAAGAAAGTGTTTAAAGAGAGATGATAGTGTTGCTGTAGATTTGTTTTTGGCAGTTGCAGAATGAAGAAAGGTTTCAGCCATAAATAACTTCCATGCTTCATGTTCTAGTAGGAATGTTGCCACTTTTTCAAGTAAAACCAGATTCAATGTAAAAATCATACCTTATCATTTATTCAGATAGTCTGATTTATAGGAACTGCAGTGCTTGGTGATAAATCATTCTGATTCTGTCCCTGTACTTCTCCATATGTTACTAACACTATCTCACTCTGTGGTAATAAAATCTTGGACTGTAGCACTTTTATTGCACTTGCCCTCATTTATTGAATAAAAGTTGATTATAGCTAGTCAGTTGAAGTCACATTCTCTACTTAATAGAAATTTGTTTAAATAAATTAGCTATTGAGTTTCACAGTACAGCACATTGCCTTTTCTTTCTCTGTATCCATGTATCAATTTGATAAGAAATACACAAAACAGAAACAGAATTTGTACAACTTTGTCATCATCTTCTTTACCTTAGGTAAAAACTTTCAGCGATGATACAGTGTCTTGGAAGAACTCAAGAGAGTTGATCCTGCCTCAGTATGAGATTTTATGTATGGTACTTTTTCTAGAGAGTAAATATATAGTATAAAAATGTATGTATTTCCAGCCTGTAACCATTTTATGGAACCCTTATTTTATCCCACCTCTTCTTTCAAAAAGGTGGAGTACCTCTATGTATACAACAAGAATTTCCAACCAATTGTACTTCCAGTAGTCTGGGACTCATTCTTGTCATGTGCTGCCGAAGAAGAAATTATCATGTATTTGGTTTCTTTGGGAAGGCAGAGACTATTAAGCACAGGGCATGGAAGAGATGGGATGTTTTGGAACTTTTAGAAAAGGATAGTGGTTTGATTTGCATAGTTTTGCTGCTGACTGGTGGCACAAAATTCGGACAGCATCTGTTTCATTGCATCACCATTACTGGACATCACGTGATATGATAAGACTGACCCGCCCTGGAATGACTAATCGAGTGGGATGCTTAAAAGGTTTTTTTCTTTTTTACAACCCTCAATTACAGAAACCACATTTTCCAGGGTAAAAAACAGTAACTTTTAAGCATGTGTGAATGTGTGTGTGTGTGTTGTGCTTTTTACTTTTTTGGGATTTTTTTTGTTTCTAACAAAAAAGGCTCTCCTGCCCACTAAAGAATTTGGTCAGAGAGACATTTTGTTTTTAAACCTGTAGTGAATCAACATGAATCATCTAATTTTAGCCATCATCTTTATAGTTTGAAGAGAAAAGCTTACTCCCTAGGCAAGGCAAAAATGTATTTCCTGGCTCATGCATCTTGTCGCCTCATTTGTTGTGAGATATACAGACGTTATTTTTCCCACTTTCAGTTGCACCTATTGGAATTTCAGCTACACCATTTCCCAAGAATATGCTTGGTGTGTCAGCTAACCTTTAAATATTAAAAATGGAGAGTGGCTTTGCGAACTTATGCCAAAATGGAAAGGTGCAACGAAACCGCAGTCTGGAACACGAGAACTTGACGTTCCTCATGCTGAGGCCTCTCTGCATCTTTCAGCACTGAGGCCATGGGTGGTTTCTAGAAATAATATTGTGTTTGCAGCTGTTCACTGCTAGAAAATGGTTTTCAAACCTACCTGTTTATGACAAAGCCCCAAGCAATAAGGAATAGTCTTTTTTATTTCGCTTCTCCTGTTGAAATCAGCATGCTTAATCCCTCAGTGAGGACTACGTCACATTTTGCCCCTCTGCCCCATGCAGGATGTATGTTCTATTGACCTCAGTAGGGCTAAACTATAACATGCAGCAGATTGAGTGTGGGCCAGCCACCATTCATTTGAGATGTTCAGCTGTGTTTAGATCTCTTCAACAATCTTGTAAGAGTTTGAGAGTAGAAGTTGACATGGATCACAGTTGAGGTCCTCTGTGTAAATTAATCATGGACCAGACTGAAAAGACATCCTACTAGCCACCACAGTGCAATACTAACTATCCTTCCAGACTGGTTGTCTAGGCTAAGTAGAGCAGCCAAACAGTTGCTGACCCCAGTCTTGGACTGCTGAATTTGAGGGAGATTACTGTCTAGCGGGCAGCCTATGGAAAACTCCCAATCTTCCACAGAGATTGAGAGGTCAGACATCAGATGTGGCAGGATCCACGGTGTCTGACCATATCCATAAATAAGTTTGGGGCTTTACAAATCATCTTCATATGTGATGCATATGGTTGGGGTTTTTGTCGGGGGTTTTTTGTTATTATTTCTTTGTCTTCAACAAGGTTTGAATCTACTCAGAACTGTGGGGTGGGAAGGGTTCTTCATCTGAATCATCTATCTAATATCCCTGCAAGAACATATCTCCATAGTAGTTATCAGCCTCTTGTAGGAGCTTCAAGACTTTTCCTGCATGATTTGGAAAAATAACTTTTTAGCAGTAGTGTTGTTATGCACTCTGTGCTAGCATCCTGCTCAGTCTTTCTCTGCTTGAACCTACTAGGTTGACAGAACAGGCCATCAGGGTCCAGTATTTTACACTGAATGAAGAAATGGCCTTCTTCCAGCTCAAATGTGTCTAAAATTCCTTCTACCCATACTTTTTTGGAGGTGCTCTTGGATGTGAAAACAGGAATCTCACAGACACATTCAGGAATGAAACATCCTTTCTTTGATTTCCTAACCTGGTTCATGAACACTTTCTTGACAGATGTAGCATAGGACAACATATTTACTGCGGACCTCTTATGGTATCCAGGTTACTTTAAACAAGTACTAAAGACTTCCCACCCCTCTGAAAAACTCACCTTTATGTATTCCCTGGAGAAGAAGTCTGCAGCTGGAGCTCTAGGGATGCCAAAATACAAGAAAGCTCCTTCACACAAATCCTAGATAAATAAAAACCCTGTGAAATGCTAGAGAACAATTGGGAAAGCACAGCTAGGGCCTCCAAGGCTTATATTCCTGACAGGTATATGCTATAAAACAGTGGAGAGACGTTGTGGTTTGTAGCTTGTAGTCAACTAGTGGATTTGAGCTGCCTTCAGGGCCTCCACAGGCTGTCAAAAGAAAACAAATGGTTGCTGCTGTGGCTGCAGCCCAGGGAATCCCTTGGGCCACTGGTCACAGTCCTCATGCCCTGAGCTTCAAACTCACTGTAACAAAACAAAACACTGCGAAGAGCTTCATGAGACATCAACTTCCAGCCCTGAAGGGAGACAGGTCCTATAAAAGCATCCTAATACGTTATTGGTTGGATCACAGCCTGCTGTAAAGGTAACAGTCTGTCCGCAAAAGCCACTGGTATTTTAGGGATTTTTCCTGCTCACTATAAGTCCTTTGGGATACACAAAGCCAGGGCTGACAGACCAAGTGCTGGTCACCCTTCAGTACCTCCCACTCTGGCTCCACTTTCTTCCCAAGGGGCATCTTCTGAAACAACAGACCTCGCATCAAGTCAGGGCCCTAAATAATGCAGTCTAAAATTTGTCCCTCTGCTGATTTATGGAAAAGGACTGGCCTCTAGGCAAATGGCCAGACTACCCCCAAAATAATTTGCAGAGAAAGCCCTGGATATTTAGTAAAATCTTCACCCTCCTTTCTTCCCTTTCTTCCCTAGAAACCGTTATGTAGCTTAGAGTATAGCTGGAAGGTTATAAAGAATTCAAGGAGCACTATGTGACCCTGCTTCTCGCTGCCTAAACCTGCAAAATGACCTGACTTCAGAAACTTTGGAGGATTACTCAAGGTTTCAGGACAACTCAAAAGACCATGGCGTGCCTTAGCACCCTGCCTTTATGGGCTGAGCAGGTGAACTCCTTCCAGGGCTGCCTCCAGTACATACAGCTGCTGCTCTCTCCCTCTGCTCCTGCTGACACTGACACTCTTCAGGTCTCATCAGGGCTTGCAGGAAGTGTCCTAGGCTGCCCTTTCAGGGACTATTTGGTCTCTATTAGCAGCTCTATCAGCAGTTCAGCATCTCCTCTCAGGGCAGGACAATATGGATTGCATCTAAAGGACTGCTTACAGACATATTAACTACAATTTTTTGCTTTCTTATTCTTTAGGACACCAAAGCAGATTTAAAAAAATAGAGGTTTGAAAAATGACTTATTTATGTTCTTTTAAAAATCTGACACACATTTGGAGATACTGGTATTGTTTTTGTGCTGGCTTTTCAGTTTGTGCTTTACCACAAATTTCCTATGGCTGTAAAGGCAAATACAAGCATGTAATTATCATGGTTTTCATCATTCAGTGGCATTAACTGGCTGGTTATGGTGGCTTTTATACTCCGGTTCCTAGCCACATTCTAACATTCACTCATAAATTTGGTCCCTGAGTCAGATCCATAGTTCATGTCTTATCGTGGTAGACTAATGTTTCCTTTAGCTGTGCTGTTCGTTGCCAACCCTGTGCCTGCTCACAGTTACTGTATACATACCCCCAAAAACACTCTAAAGCAAAACTTAGGGTAAGCACAGAGAAATCTCAGCATGGATACTCGTGAATGACTAATTTAAAAGAAATATGTGCTTTAAGATTGTTATTAGATGAGCTTTTAAGGTGTTGGATAGAGTACGATAAAACAAACATTTTGCAGGGAAATCACAGGAGGTTAAAGGGACAGTTTATTAAATATCCACATCCACTGACTGGAAAGGGGCTGAGCAGGAAAGGTCCTGGGGGTGCTGCAACAGCTAGCTGAACATGGGCCAGCAGTGTGCCCAGGTGGCCAAGAATGCAAATGGCATCCTGGCCTGGATCAAAAATAGTGTGACCAGCAAGACTATGGGAGTGATTATCCCTCTATATTCAGCACCAATGAGGCCACACCTAGAATCCTGTGTTCAGTTCTGGGACACTCACTTCAAGAATGACATTGAGGAGCATGTCTAGAGAAGGGCAATGAAGATGGGGAAGGGTCTAGAGAGTAAGTCATATGAGGAGGAGACTCAAGGGAGACCTTATCACTCTCCACAACTACCTGAAAGGACGTTGCAGCAACATGGGGTTAAGTCTCTTCTCCCAGGCAACTAGCAACAGGACAAAGAAGACATAGTCTGAAGCTGCTCCAGGGCAAGTTCAGTTGGACATCAAGAGGAATTTCTTCACAGAAAGGGTTGTCAATCATTGGAACAGGCTGCCCAGGGAGACGGTGGAGTCACCATCCTTGGAAGTGTTCAAGAAATGACTGGACATGGTTTAGTCCTATGATTTAGTTGGTGGTGTTCAGTCAAAGGCTGGACTCAATTATCATGGAGGTCTTTTCCAGCCTTAATGTTTCTGTGATTTATTTCCTAGTAGAAATGGTCTGGCCATGGAGATAGTAGTGGAGCTTCATAGCTGTGCCCCCTCAATGTGGATAGATGATGGTGATGGACAAAGGGGAAGGCAAAATCTTCCTTGCACTCTTGAGCATCTACACATACATCTGTGACAGATTGGTGCTGAAATTTCTGGTTGTGTTTCAGTGAGGCTTTCAGTGCTGAAGACAGTCTGAAATCAGCTGGAGCTGACTCAGGAGAGCTGTCTTGATACGTCTGTTCCTATGTATGTTTAGTGCATGACATTTATCAGGTGTGACCTTGCCATGCTTCCTAAAACCCTCTGTGCAAGTTTCCCTGACACTAGGGAGGAACAACCAACCCAGGTAAAAAAACACGCTAAACATCAGGCACAGGGTCTTTTAAGAGTGTCAGACAGCAGCAAATGTTTCTGCAAGGGGAGTTTTACTGTGAGCTAGAGGGGGAAGGATAGTTCAGTAGCAGAAAGCAGAAAGTTATACTTGTTACTTCATCTGAGTTCCTGCTCAGAAACTCTGTAGATCTAAATTGTCCACAATCTATAAAAAAATAAAGTGGAAGAGATTTTTTTTTTTTGCAATAAACCACTAGCTGTGGCTTTCCTGCAAGATATAACTTTTCCGTAGTGCCTTGATAGTAGAGACTGTCACACTAGTGAGCTGAGTAACACAACTGGCTCTGCCACACTGCCCACTTTCCTTCCTGAACTGAAATCTGCTCCTTGAGCATGTCTGGAAGCCAGAATTTTACATACTAAAACATGAAAGCACTGTCTGGCTTGATCAAGAGAAGCACAAACCAGTGGCATAGCATAAAGGTCTTGATCTATTCTGGGATAAGACACATCCTGCCTTATCCTACAAACTTTGACATAGCACTACAGGATGATTCATACTAACTAGAATAAAAATGCCAGGTAATATATGACTACCGGGTGAGTGATACTTCCTCTTTCCTCCCCATTCTTGCCTTACTTCCCTCCCAGGTCCAAGAGGCTGGCTGATTAGGGACCTGTAGCATTAAGTATATAATTTCAACTACTGCTTCAAAAAGTTTAAAAAGATTTCTAGATGGCAGTGTAAGCCAGCAACTCTGGTTCAATTTCTCAGTTGTTATTTGCAATGAACACTTATTCAGTGCCAGGGTTACACAGCTTCTTTTGTCTATAAATCTGCTTATACTGAGACATTGGAAGCATTGTGCCCCACCTGAATGTCTCTTAAAATTATTTTTCTTAAATGTGAAGGTGATACCTCTGAGGCTCAGGGTGAGGAGTTTTGAAATAATAAAAACCAGAATCACAAAATGTTATGGCAAATACCAAAGGCACCTGTGAACAACCCCAGCTGTTTTTAAACTCTACTTTCTTCCCAAGCACTAAACAACACTAGAAAGCTGTATAGTCTAACTCTGACTCAGGTCTGGCAGGTGGAACAGTTATTAAAAGAAAGGCTGCAGTGCCTGGAGGTTTCATTTTCTTGTACAAACATGAGGGTACATTGGAGCATGTGGTGTTGATGATACTGCGGGGACAAAGCACAAACTAGTCAGGCCATTAAAAACCCACATCCCAGACTATGCCATATGGCAGCACAGAAGAAAACCCAAGCATTTCTTGCTAACACAAACCAATTAAATTATTTTTAGCTTCTACAAAAACAACAAAAAACACAGAAAAAAAGCAGCCACACTGGTCACTAAGACAATAAGCATTTCTAAGATTAGTCTTGAAATTCTCTAAATACATGCACCCCTTCCCTCACCTCCCAAAAGGAAAATCATAGTAACCATTAAGGTGTCTGTGTTTATGACTAAAGACCATAACCCAAAGATTTAGATTCAAGGCTGATGTTTTCACTTTTCATTCTGCTGTGCAAAAGGAATGGCTTTGCCCTGCTTGACTCCCAGTACAATAATCTGTGAGGCCATTTTCTGTGACTGCATATTTAGCAGTGTAAGCTAATGGATCTATGATATGCTTTATTTTCCTGAGAAAAAAGTTAACATATGTGTCTTTGCATGTCTGCATATAGATGTGCACAAATATATAAATACAGGTGTATGTATTTTTGTGTGTGTTTGCAGATTTGTATCTAAGACTCCTGTGTATGAACATCAGGGCCAAAATGCAAAAACAGGAGATAAGGAAAATATTCTTTCATGACCTATGAGTATGCTTATAAACAGCCCTGAGGTTTTGGGGAGCATTGTAAAGCACTGTGCAGGCTCATATAGTGAAAATACCCACTAAACGTGCCATGATAATACTCATTAAAAAAAGATAACTTCTGAAAGACTTTATGGTTGATTATCATATGACTACCAGAAAGAGCAGAAGAAAAAATAATGGGGCTTCAGATAACATAAGTCAGTGAAAATTTCCCCTAACATAACAAAAGATGAAATTGCTTTTCTTCTTCATTAACATGGTGACATGGACTGTTACTTTTATTGCTTGTTACTTTTTATTTAGCTTGATGATGGTTGTTGTAAACTTTGCAAAAATAAATACGTAACTATATCTTTTTTAACTCTGCATCTAGTACCAGCATGTAGTTTTCAGAACTGCTGGCTTCAGCAATCACCCTTCACTTTGCAGACATCTGACTGATTGCCTGGGGCAATCCCCTCTGAGAGCCCAGGCTGGCTGGCTGTGAGTCCTGGGTGGCTCACAGAGCAGTATTCTGAGAGCTCATGCACACAGACCAGTGGGCAGCACTATGTAGATCTAATTCATGTCCCTTGTTACCATATATTGGGACATTTCACTTAAAAATCATTGGGTTCCTAAAGGTGGGGAAACTCAGACATTTACAACCCTGTGGGGAAAACCATAGGCAGCTCCACTGTGCACAACATGCCCAGAGTGAACGGCCACCCTAATTAGAGGCTAAAGCCATAGACTAGCAAAACACTGGGCAAAGGGTTTTTTAAGAAAGGAAAAGACTCCCTTTAGGAAGCCTTCATTTTTTATGTGGCAAGGACTCTGTGTGGATCCCACATGCCACTGCACTCCCTTTAAGGAAACCTCTTGCCGAAATAGATTGCTACAAGGTCCACCCCAATCAGCATGGCTAGAGGAAATGACTAGAGGCAGGCAGAGCAAGCAAGCCAGCCAGTTCCAAAGGTGCTCAATAGGGTAAATGGACATTCATGGTGAAAAGCAGTAGTCAGTGGGAAACGTTGATGTAGAAAAGCTTAGTAGCAGCAGGTCTCAACAGCCTGTGGACAACTTCTTTCCCAACCACAGTAGCCTAGAGCTAAAAAAATAATATTTTACAGACATATGTCCTCCACAACCAGTCTTCACTGAGTGGAATGACAGATGGGGCAGGATATATTCTGCTGGAGAACAGTCACTGGGTCTGTCAGTTGTCACCAAGAGCTTTATTAGAGATAAACATATACAATCAGGCATTATTGTTGGGGCATTTATTGATGCGTCTCTGGTGGCTTTGGAAGGACTTGTGTTTTCCTTCTCATGCTCCTTTCCATGGTTCCATGTTGCTTGCCATTAACACAGTCTTGCATCATCATGGCAAGGCTTGGCTCAGCAGCATTGCTCCTTCAGCTCTATCTGAGCACCAAGGAAAAGAAATCACTGCCCTCCCTCGTGCCAGCCCCTCCAATTGCCATGGAATCTGAGCAATCATTTCCTTAGCAAAGGATGGTCAATGATGGCAAGGCTCAATATATGGTCCACAGAACATTCCTCGTGAAGATATATAGGCATTTTAAAAAAATCAAACAGAATTAATCAGTTATGGGAATGCTTTTGGGTTTTTTTATTTTCATTTTAGCTGTGCTTATCAGCAGGATTTTATTTCAGTGAGTTTCAAGTCTACCTTCAGTTTATGCCAGAATTCAGTCTAAAATCCTAGCCTGACAATTCATGTTGCTGACTTCAGGGAAAATGGAGCAGCCTATTTTAATTAAAACAATTTATTCTATAGTCTGGGTTAACAATTACTTTTGAAGACCAGCAATTTCACGGATTTTATCTGTCTTTTGCTTCAAATTTAATGATGACTCTGCTGTCTGTCTTCCGACCTCATCCTTCAACACCCTGCTCTCCCAGTGAGTCATTTCAGAAAATTCCCTTGCAATTGTCTGGTGTACTGATTTATGTCTAACTAAGGGAGCAGCTGCCTAGTCTACTGCTGTCTGTCAAACACAGCACTTATTTTAATGGGTCAATTGCACAGGTATCTTCTATAAACCTGTTAAAGACCTTTATTATTTCTGCATTTATTTAGCAAACATTTCTGTTGTATAAGGTTTAACATAATATCAGAATGAGCCTTTTGGGTTTTTAATGTTAAATAACTCTTTTATATTAAATCCCATAATATTATATTTCATTGCTGGCATACATTTTTTGTCAAAGAAAGGCATTAGAAAAATTCATTATATGCCATTTAACGAGAAAAATGGCTCCATAATTCTTAGTTACATTTAATTTTTTAATTTTATAAAACTAAATAATGTTAATGTATTTTATGCAAGAGAATTTCTACTAAGCAAAAGAAAAGCTTATATTGCACACTGTGCTGTATACACAGGTCATACCAACCGTGTGAGTACATAGTCTTTCTTTGTGACCAAAAGTCCACTCAGAAATATCTCTTGGCCACAAGTAACATAAAATTTCCAAACCCACTTTGACCACTGGAACGCAAATATATTTATTTTATACCTAATTATTGTAACAAGACCCTATGTCCACACTGTGACATTTTGTTCTGATTTCCTTCGTAGCAAAGGATGGGATGAAGTACAGTTAATCTAGACAGAGTGAAAACTTACAAGTGAAGAGGCTGGTTAATTATACTTCATGGAAGCCATAAGCATATAGTCCAGATACATAACCCCAAAACCCTGATTCAAAACCCTGAAGGAAAAACCCTGTTGTTCTCAGTGTAAAATTTTCCATATTTGTTGTCCCTGACTTTAGTACATATAGTCAGAGTGGCTGCTAGAAATAAGTAATTCAGATTCTTCAGCCTCAGAGATGTAAAAATTAGACTTGGAAGGATTTAATTCTTCATTTTTCATCACCAATGGGCACTCTGATCCAGTTGTTTATGTTAGGGACAAATGTTCTCCAATTGGACCTGGAGGGTCAAAATAAACTCACTGAGCCTGAAACTGGTCATGAGCTTGCTTTATGCAGACAGTGGAGGTCCTCTGAAACCCATAATACAGACTTACAACAGTCAAGGACAACTGATGCTATGGACCTTGACAGCTGAATTACAGATGCGGATATTCTTGGTTTCCTTTTAGACTCCTAATCAGAAATCTTACCCTTCTCCTTAATCTTTTCACTGCACAGCAACAGGAGTTGCCAGACCGTAGACAGATCTGTAAGATCTCAGAACTTGGGAGTCACAAAACTGTTCTTGCAGGTCTGTCCTCTTGCTATGTGACTGAGGAGCCTGTCCAGAGACAGAGAGAAAGGCATGGGGCATAGGTGTCTTCTCCACACAGCAGCTGGTCAGCCCTGAAATGCCTTAACCATGCTTGTGAACATAAACCCACTCCAGACTGACTAGACCATCACCAGAATCACTGTTCTGTAGGTATAATTTCATTTGGAATTCAATACATTAACCAAAGCTTTGCAAATGAGAAACAGCAAATAATCTGACAGGTGTCATTTCAGCTAATGTTATCCTTCAGGGAAAATGAACATTGTTTTGTTTTCAGTTACTTCAGTTCTTCTCTGTAATAATGCTGATGCTTAAAGACTATTTGAATTTCATGATGATAAGTAGGGGTAATCACTAAGAGAGGCTCAATTTCCCAACAGATTCTATCCAAGCTCAAATACATCAACAGACCTTGGTAAATATATTTGCCCAGTGCTCATAAAACAAAAACCAAAGCAAGTATTGCTTTCAATGATAACCACTTGGTGTACATCTAATGTGGAATATGCACTGCTCATTGGTTTGTGCTTTTGTCTGGCGTGATTCAGCTCTGTGTGTCATAGGTCTTTCAGGATGGAAAAAACCCTCTTTTAGAGTGCTATTGCAATGATGATACTATTCTTTGATGATATTAATGATATTATGATTCAATTATGATATTATTCTTTGGTTCAGGGTTTTACAAGACATAGTTTTGTGATCATGGATATCATGTCATGGTGGAAACCAAGCTGCAAGAAGTTTGAGCAGTTTAGTCAACTTCCCCAATCATCACTTCTTTTTTTTAATGGTGGCCACTGCCTATTGAATCACTAGTTATACTCCATTTACTTTCAGAGTAGGGCACCACAATGCTGCAGGATGCAAGTGTCTACAGATTGCTATTCGGTGCTGTTCTGATCACTTGACTTCGTGTGCTGGTTTCTCTTCTTACTAAGCAGATTCACAGATGGTACACATTATATTTCCTTGTGGTTCTCTGGGTGTATTTCTCTTCTGAGGCTCAACTGAATAAATCGGACAGTAAAGCACTGGCAAAGATGTGGGCCAGGAGGACCTCAGAACAAAGACTTATGGTGCAGTGAGACGGGTTGGCAATGTGGGGAACAAAACACTCTTTCAACCAGTTTTGCTGTTGCAATGGGACTTAGCTACCTCTGAGAACTGTCAGTGCTAGAGTTTTGGGAAGATAAAGTTTGTTTTCCTTCCTGCCTTCTGTTCTAGACATTTCTTTTAGAGCAGTCACAGCCACATCAAGAAATATCTGTTTCAACCTCTTCAGCACCCACATATAACACCCTAAATGTCCCTAAATTCTACCAACCACCCCGATGCATGTGCCAGAAGGACAAACAAATAAGGATTAGGAAATGCATCAGGAAATTCCACTAACAAGATCCCAAACTGGCACAATAAGATGAAAGGCCTTATTTTGGTTACTACATTCTTCAGGAAAGGCAGTTTTATATCCATCAGTTTCAGCAATAAGCAGTTCTAACCAACAGGAATTTATTAACAACACTCTGAGCACTTCATTGTTTCAGAGAGACTGGTAGCAGTAGTGTCTAGTCCTCATCTGTCCCATAGGGTTTCTCTTACAATCAGAGATGTCTGCTTTTCTTCACAGCCCACACATGAGCAAATAAAGCTCGCCTCTTCATTCCCTTCCCTCTACATCTGATATTTATACGTGGTTCAGTGCAGTGGAGTGAACTCAGCAGCCCAAGGGCCATTTTCTGGGCCTTCATGCTCCTTACATGCTCTCTGGGGATGACATTTCACTCTCCACTCTACATGATGCTGCACTTAATGCTGTGATAAGCATGACTGGGAAAAGACTGACATTTATTTGGTAACAAATGCCTTGATAACAGTTTGCTTCTCTGTGATGGTAGTCTAACTACCTGCAGTTGAGCTCGTCTTTGCTTTCCAGTGTTTGTTTTTTTTAGTTTTGGTGTGGGTGCTGAGGCTTGTGTAAGCATAATATAAATGCAGCTGGAAGCATATCTGCCCTTCGAACTCCTCACTTGCTCTTCCCAGAACATCTGCCTTATTATTTCTATTCAAGAATACATGAAGTTGGCTGCATGCCTGGATTTGCATCTGGTGTCTAAAAAGAAAATAACAATTTGCTTCAACACTACATTTGGAGATGACAGAAGACGAGAAGAAGCTGAGGCTGAGAAACTGTCACAGAACTGAGCAGCCACACACTGTAGCTTGAAGATGATAGTCCTGGGTGTAAGGGCATGAGCCAGGGAATACAATTCTTTCCTTGTATACACATCCTTGTAAAAGCAAGCTATGGTCAACTAGAATGTGGGATTTTTCCCAAGAACCCCCCAATGTCTAATTATATTTTTCATTTACTTTGCTTGTAGAAGTCCTTGAGACAGGTAGGGCAAATTTCATCCTCCACAGACTATGGAAGATTTGTGTCAACTTGCCACTTCTCCTCTGAAAATTTCTTTAGGGTGTGGAGATAGTCTCTTGGCACCACACCTCTCTTACACTTCTGTCCTGAAAAACAGCTGAAGAAAAGGCCTGGTGTCCCTGATCTCTTGAGGCACATGAGGAAAACATAGTTAACTGATCCACAGCTGAAGACTTGCTGCAATGAGAGTGTTTTGCATAGTGTCAGCATCTCGGCTAGCTAATAACTAACCTGTAATAACTATCCTGCTCTTACCACAGGATGTGCAGCCTCCTAATTTTTGTGGGATGGATGATGAGTTTTCACAGGATGGGTATTTCCATGAATGGGATCCTGTTTTGCTCAAGTATGTCTCTGTGAAGAAAAACTAAATCTTTTCCCAGGCTTGAGACAATGTTCACTCTTCTGAGACTATTGACCAAGTGAATTTTTCTTTCCTCAGACTATTATTTAGTCAGGATTATCTGTCTGAGTCTTCAGTCACTCTCAGTCCTAGCATTACTTTGTATGCCTCTTTAGGGAAATCAATGTTCATATTACTTTACAGCACAGCTTTACAGTAGAAATGCATATTCCAAATAGTATCTATGTATTGTGGCCATGATATATTGTGGATGTATTTCTATAAATTCACTCTAAAATAACCCAGAGAAAGAACAGATGGAAAAGATTTTTAAAGTCTTTGTAACAAATCCCAAGCAATTTCCAGAAACTATGTCAGTTAGTGTAATAACAGTTGCCCCCACAGTTCTTTCTTTTTGAAAGATTTGATACTATATGTATAGAACTTCTTAGTCCTGTATTGCATTTCTACAGCTTTTGAAGTCTCATTTAAAGTTTGGAAAGTGAAGTTATTGGAAACTTGGCTATTCCCTTGTAGTTGATGGCCAACCAAAATACTGGATATGTCTTGTCAGATGCAAATGATAGGATAGTATGTTGTGATGTGTGTATTTTAGCAACCAAATCCTTGTTTGTAGAGGTTTTATTTTGACATGGGAATCATGCACCACTTCATCAGTAATTTCACTCCCAAACCAGGGTAATTATAACAAAATACAATAGAGTAGAACCAAGCCACAACTGAAACATTAGCTTTCTATCCTGTCCCATCACTTGTGAATGAGATGTGAAAAGTTCAGGCTTACCGTAACTCTTCACTAGTGCCCAATACACAGGATTTCAATCAGTAAACCCAAATATTTTCAAGTCCTAACTGCTTTATATCTTTTATTTTTTTTCAGGTTGCAAGCAGAATAGCCTACAAAAACACTGCCACAATTCTACAACACATGGCTTGCTTAGTTTTGTTTTCTTGCTAGATGCTACTAATACATCAATACAACATAATTTAATGGCTTTCCCACCTTGTTTAAAGTTTCCTTTCCTGATTGTCTTTCTGTATGGTGCCTGTCTGATGAAACATGCTTAGCTGAATTCCTCTTTACTAAGGTACCTATTAAATAGAAAAGTTTCTGACACATTTCCACTTACCTGTACTATAATTTTTTCTCCATGGATTTGCTGCTTTGTTATCTGTACTTCTGGCAGCTTTCTGTACTTCTGGCAGCTTTAAGTTACCCTTAAACATTCTCTCAGTTGTATCTGTTGACCTTGTGAATTTAGGGCACAGATAACAAACTTACTGCAGTGCTGTGAGGCTTTCTCTCTTAATATCAGAATAACCCTAACTAGAACCTCTGGGGGATCCACACACAGGTCTAAAGTCAGTAAGCCACTTTTGAACTGATTCTGAGGTACTGGTTTAGTGTCTTGCTCTTGCAATACTTCTTGAAGATTCGTCTTTTTTTCTGTACTTTGTACCTCACCTGCACTTTCATACCTACCATTCTCCTTTTCCAAGTGTGTTGCCATGCACCTGATACAGACTGATCTCCCTTCAAAAAGCAATAGCATGCCTATATCCATGCCAAGTTAGCTGTTCTCACTGACTTTCAGAGTTAACTAACATAATTTAAAATGCAAGGAAGTTACTTCAGACTTCACCACTAGTTCAAGCAATGAAAATGTTTCTCTAATTACCCCTAAATGTATCACAAGTTCTGTCTTCAAAAAAATAAGAAGAGGAAAGGTTTTGGTTACATTAGCTTAGGTTGCAGGAACATTAAGTAAGTTTACTTTGGCCCTGATACATTCCTCCATTTGTTGCCGTTTGCTTCATTTGAAATCTCTTTCTAAAGACAAACACTGGCAGAACTGCCCCTATTCCCTGTACCCTGCAAAAAAATTTCTAGGCTTAGATCCCAAAGGCTGGGAAGACAAACAAACCATCTCTAGTTCTTCATAAAGGCCCAGGCAGACAATACTTTCAAAACAAACTTTGAGAAAGACTTTCTCCTGTGGAAGCTGAGATCTTCTCTTTGAAGGCTGTAACCTGGTACCTGGAACATGGTCTACTGCTTCTGTCTGCAGCCTTGAGCTCTTTACCACCTTCTGATGGGAACTTGTCTACGGACATTGATGAAAGCATTTACCAGTAGAGGTGTACATACATTTCTGCACCTCTCCATTCATGGATCCTTACATACTCTTACTATAAAAATCTGTAAGATATTTAAACAAGTACCATTTATTGCAAATAAATTATAGTTGAAAGCAACTTCTGCAGAAAAGGGAATAAAATATAGTATCTATTTATTACTCATTTACTATTTGTATATGGAGCTGTGGTCTATGAATTTGTCTAAACCTTTTTTGCATTAATCTCCTTGAACTGCTTTTCTGCCTGTGCCTTTCAGTCTCTGTCCCAGAGGTGCAAAAATTGTAGCCTATTAACTTTGCAGTCTTAATAAGTAGCCTTCAAACTGATTATTACATTTGATACAAGGGTAAGCTAATTATTCTACTCTTCATTTGATGCCTTGCTTGTGAAACTTGTTCCAGGAAAAATTCACCTTTGAGACACCCTATTCCAGCCCTCCTGGAATCTAGCTACCACCCTCAAACACAGTAACTTTGTCTGCATCATGCACAGCTCAACAGAGTGGTTTTTAAATCCTGTATTCCTGAAGAACGCTTCTGTAAACACAGTGATTAACAAAACAGAGGTGTGGATGATTTCCAAAGCTTCCCAAATGACCCTTTGCATCCCTTCACCAGCCAAAGCGTCTGCAGAACACTGAAGGGTTGGTGGCAACACACCTGGGTGCCCACCACACTTAAAGGCAACATCTGCTGCCACATGTGGTCAGACATCAGCTTTTGGCACGGCTGCTGACTGGTGTGGGAAATCCTTAAGCTGCCAAAGCTGTTGTACAGTGGCAGGTGCCAGCTTGGAGCTGAATTAATTGCATACATGTTTCCCTCCCTCGAGGGCAATCACAGAAAGAGAACAAGATATTTCCCATCAAGGAAGTAACAACATGTACCTGTGAACACACTTGGGAAATGCATAATTGTAGCATGGTCCTTCTGGAAACAAGAGGAAAGAAGTAGTGAATCCAGGAGAAAAGGACTGCCCTTGCTCTGGGAGTGACATACCCACCACATCTTCTCTGGCCTTTTGGTGTGTGGCAAGACATAACACTGCCCAAGGCAGGAGGGTTTCAAGAGAAGTTTGATGAGGTATTCCTGAGCAAAAGAGGCTTGTGTGATGAAGTCACAACCCTGGCAACAATGCTAATCATTAAAAAGGTGCAAGTTCAAAATCAAAGCCCATCCCCACAGGGGACACAGTTTTGTTGGGTCAGCACCATGAGATAACAATTCAAGAGTTTCTACTGTGTGCTGGAAAGGGACTTGGCTGTGTTACCTAAATGTAATTACCAGGAAAGGGAAATGGCTGTGTTACCTAAATGTAATTACCAGTCAAAACATATCTCAAAAATCAAATCCAGCTCCCACAGAGTCAGTGACAGAGGCTGCAGCCCACAGCTGCCTGCACTGCTCTTTACCGAATTGAGGGGATTTCCTGCTATAATGAGGGATGGTTTTAGGCTTCTATATCACAGACTGAAAAAGAAGAGCACTTCCTTCCAATGGCTGTGTTACCTAAATGTAATTACCAGTCAAAACATATCTCAAAAATCAAATCCAGCTCCCACAGAGTCAGTGACAGAGGCTGCAGCCCACAGCTGCCTGCACTGCTCTTTACCGAATTGAGGGGATTTCCTGCTATAATGAGGGATGGTTTTAGGCTTCTATATCACAGACTGAAAAAGAAGAGCACTTCCTTCCCCATTTTCGTAGTATAGAGCAGAGCTCACTATAGCCTTAGAACAGCAGCCTCTCTCCCATTTTAATTAGTTCTACCAAGCACATGATTTTGCAACTGAAATAACAGGTGTATTTTTAACATAAAATGTCTCAAGCTGTCAACATTTTATGTTGACAGTCTTTTAAAACTCAAAACAATTTCTTTTAGGAATTTTATTAATCAGGTTTAAAAATTCTCAGTTAAAAATACAAATTATTATCAATATTTACTTAAGCTATAGAATAGCTACACTTTCTAAAGCTAAGGTTAGATTTTTGAAGCTGATAATTTTGTTACCTCTTCTTTAACTTGTATTCTCTTACCCACGTAGTGTCTGTATAAATAGTGTTCCCTTACTTGTATTACTATCAGTACATATCAGTATAAGATTATACAAACTGCATCACTATTAAATCTGTATCATTTTAAAGATCTAGAACCACACAAATAAATTACAGCTGAGTACAACCTCAACATAAAAGGGAATAAAATGTGGTGTCCACTCTTACATATGAATCATCTTTCTCTAATACATATGTGAAGAAAGATTATGCTCTCAATGACTGCTTAATTAATTTCTTTATCCAAATTAATCTACATGGGTACAAATTATTATGAAATACAATATGTTTTCACTAACTTAACAATCCTTTAATGCCTGTAATGCATGTGAATTTCACCTATTGCATCCAGCCCTTTTTCTGAAAGTTGCAGTGCGCTGCGATACCGAAGACGAAAATGCCTTCTCTGATAAAAACATGGCTGCACAAAACAAGGAGCTTCCCCTGCAGCGTGTTATTTCCTGGAAAGAAGGAAACTGGACAAAAACCTGGAAATAATGTTCCTTGTTCTTTTTTTAAAACCTCTACAAGATGTAGCTCAAATACAGCTGTTATGGCTCAGATGCTATTTATTAAACTTTCATAGAATTCTTTTTCCTTCTCTTTATAGCACAACGATCTGCTAAACGGAACTCTAAGAACAAGAATAGTGCAGTGTTTTAGCTTGGCTGACAACCAAACGAACGCTGACAAGACATTTCATGCATCTTCACGAAGGCTTTTTGTCAGCATGTGCTCTTCTTACACATCCGTCCTCTCACCTCCAGCATCCTGCTTCTACATAAATTGATTTCTGCCTTTCATCCTTTCCAGGGTACCTTTTGCTCTAGGAGAGAGGCTGCTTTCCCTTGCAAGTCAACGTTTATCGCCGTGCTGAGCCACGAATGACTGTCACGGTCGCTTTGACTACGGGCGACAGCAATGTCACGGGGGTGGCACAGCGGCTGGCCAAGCGCAGCTGCTCGGGGATAACTCCGATGCTTTCTGTGCCGCGCAGGGCTCGGCGGAACGCAGCGCTCTGGGATGCTCTGTGGGAGCGGGCGGAGCAGCACGCCGGGCTGCCCAGGAGAGGGGGCTGGCTGCCCGCTGCCCAGAGCGCTCCACAGCC
>NW_008674133.1:0-1525 GCF_000695815.1 Acanthisitta chloris
GCATGGCCACCTCGTTGTAGTCGCCCGCGCGCGCCATCACAGCCTCGCGCTGCTCCAGCAGCATGGCCAGGCACACGAAGAGCAGGAAGGGGTTCCCCTGCCCCAGCTCCTCCGGGGGGGGCAACGGGGCACCGTCGTCCTCCACGCACAACTCCTCGTCCGACGACGACGACGACGACGACGACGAGGTGGAGGAGGAATCTTCCCATGCCCATCTGCCACCCCAAGGGTCTTCGCTTGTGGGGTCGTTGGGTAGCTCTGTGGGGTCAGCACGTTCTCCGTGGGCAGCAGGACCTTCTTTGTGGTCATCACGTTGCTGTCTGGAGTCAGTGTGGTCATCAGGACCTTCTCTGTGGTCATCACGTTGCTCTCTGGGGTCAGTGTGGGCAGCAGGACCTTCTCTGTGGTCATCACGTTGCTCTCTGGAGTCAGTGTGGGCAGCAGGACCTTCTCTGTGGTCATCACGTTGCTCTCTGGAGTCAGTGTGGGCAGCAGGACCTTCTCTGTGGTCATCACGTTGCTGTCTGGAGTCAGTGTGGTCATCAGGACCTTCTCTGTGGTCATCACGTTGCTCTCTGGGGTCATCATGTTCTCTATGGTCATTGTGACCTTCTTTGTGGTCATCACGTTCCTCTCTGGGGTCAACATGGGCATTGTGACCTTCTTTGTGGTCATCACGTTCTCCATGGTCATCGTGACCTTCTTTATGGTCATCACGTTGCTCTCTGGGGTCAACATGGGCATTGTGACCTTTGTGGTCATCATGTTCCTCTCTAGGGTCATCAGGACCTTCTTCATGGTCATCATGTTCCTCTCTGGGGTCAACATGGACATTGTGACCTTTGTGGTCATCACGTTCCTCTCTATGGTCATCACATCCCTCTCTGTGGTCATCCCACCTCTCCCTGTGGTCATCACGCTGCTCTCTGTGGTCATCACGTTGCTCTCCGTGGTCATCACGTTGCTCTCTGTGGTCATCTCGTCCCTCCCTGTGGTCACCTCGTCCCTCTCTGGGGTCACCTCCAGGCCTCCGAGAGTCGCTGGGGGCGATGCCAACCCCTCCGAGGGCATCACCGACCTCCTTGGGCTCTTGGCAGATCCCTCTGGGCCCTTCACCCACATCTTGGGGCACCTCAATGTCTCCTCTGCCGTCACCGGCGCCAACCCCTCGTCCCTCGCCGGGGTCGCCGTGCCCCCGGGGGGTCACCTCGGGGTCGGGAGGGTCATCGCCGGACGTCCTGGCGACGTTGGGGTGACCCCAACTCTCCTGGCACAGGTTGAGTTGTTGGTCAATCTCCAGGGCCTCGGTGCCCTCCTCCACCGTCCTGGGCCCGTCCCGGACGGCCCCGTGCCCATCTGGGATGACCTTGGGCTTCTTGGCACCAGTCTGGATCTTTCTGGGACCAGTCTGGATCTTTCTGGGACCAGTCTGGATCTTTCTGGCGCCTCTGGAGCTCTTTGGTTCCTCGGGATCGTTGACGAAGGTCTTGAGAACCTCTGGGACGTTTGTGGGGGCTGCGGCGCC
>NW_008674133.1:1610-1985 GCF_000695815.1 Acanthisitta chloris
GAACCATCTTGGATGTCTCTAGAGCTCTCAAGACCCTCAAGAACATCTCTAGAACCTCCAGAACAACCTTGGGCACCAGTAGAACCACCTTGGGCACCACTGGAACCATCTTGGGCATGACTAGAACCATCTTGGGCAGCACTAGAACCATCTTGGATGTCTCTAGAGCTCTCAAGACCCTCAAGAACATCTCTAGAACCTCCAGAACAACCTTGGGCACCACTGGAACCACCTTGGGCACCACTGGAACCACCTTGGATGTCTCTAGACCTCTCAAACCCTTCCAGAACTTCTGGAGAACCTCCAGAACCACCTTGGACACCACTGGAACCACCTTGGGCAGCACTGGAACCATCCTGGATGTCTCTAGAGCTC
>NW_008674134.1:0-219 GCF_000695815.1 Acanthisitta chloris
TATATATATATATTTAAAATCCCCACAACTTGACTTTTGAGGAGAAAAAAGTTCCCACTTCAACTGGATGAGGAGCAGTGCAGTGTAAGGCGTAACTAAACAGCAGGTGATGCTGTTTAATCAGTATGTGGGCAAAGTTGAAGTGTGTTCTACACTGTAAAGTAGTGGCTGAAAAGATATTTGAGAGCAGGAAATGTTTATTTTGGTTGCGGCTGGCTC
>NW_008674134.1:246-36657 GCF_000695815.1 Acanthisitta chloris
AGGAAAAAACGGCTTAGCTGAGAAGTGTCAGTACAACTTCATCTGCTGAAAAAAAGCAGACACGTATTAGGTCTCAACTACTTTGATAGCAGCAGCCAATTAGTTTACTGATGCAGGAGTCAGATATAAAACTGTACACAGAGTTTCGGCAGCACTGCTCTGATCATTGCAAGTTATAACATGTACACCTTCCTTGCTGCCTCTCAGACTGGGTGATTAAAGAATCCACTGAAGTTCGTTCCCATGCAGGATGATTATTTTCTGGGTGTGGGGATGATCGTGATGACTAAGAGCATTTCTATGACACTCCTGGAACACTGTCATATGTAAGAAAATAATTTTGTGAGGAGAGGAATTTCTGAAGCCTGGTTTCTTGTGGGTGTTTGTGCCTCGGTTAAAAAGGTCCCTCTGCCTAATGAGGTGCAGGTTAAAAGGGGGATTTCTAACACTGCTCTCTCTTGTTGATGCTATGATGTGCAATGACATAGCAGTTCACAGCGCTGTGAAAACATAGGTCTCATTCCTCTGCCTGATTTTTCTTTGTGACAACAAGTTAACACAGTTGAGACATCTGCCCTTTCATCACGTTTAGTGGAAATGATGCAGTGAATTCAAAGGTTATGTGTGGGTGGGGAGGATGTGAGGGACCATCTGACACACAAAACAATTTCCTCTGGAAACAATATAAGGATTTATGGATTCATAATGACTCAGCACCGTCAGCACTTTTAAACCCAACAGTCCTATGCTGGAACTTGTCTATGTTATGTAAACACAGTTGTGATATGGAATGAGGCTTGTGCTTTTGTGACTAATCTGCTGATTGCGGAAGAGAGAGTGCTAACCAGCCTGAGGCAGGGAGGGAGCATTCCCCAAGTCATTTCACATAAGTGAGTTGCCCTGTTCTACATGTATCACAAGCTCTCCAACCTCAGCAATACTGTAAACATAAAAAGAAAAGCTCAAAGGGCCACATGTGAGTTTGATACTAAGATCCTTTATCATTATGAAAGTTTATTTTATATGACTTGGCACCTTCATATTGTAATTCATCTATACAATGACAAGGGTTGCATGAGTCACAGGCTTACACGCTAAAACAATACTTTGGACATTTTAGATATGTGAAGACTTAATGTTGCTTTATTTGGTCAGTTAGTGCTTTTCATAGTAAGAGTTATGCTCTCCAACACCCTACAAAAGCACAAATAGGGACTTGAGCTGACATATAAAGCATACATGATGCCCCCAACTTCGAAAACTACTGGGCAATAGTTTCATCAGGAGTTATTCCTGTATTCACAGAGAACAGCAACTGCTCCAAAAGCTAGTGTTAAGACTGAGGAACTCTAAAGGTGACTTCCCTATGCCACTTATCTAGGCATGGATTTATCCATTATTAGTGACATTAATGGATACAGTAAGCTTAGGAAAATTTTAAAAAACCAGTTGAATTTATGTGGCAGCAGTTTTCTTAGAATTCTTTTATTTCCCCCATACATGGACATCTGTCTTGAATGCTTCAACGCTGATGAGCAAAATAGCATTTTCAAACTCTCTGAAGTAACCATACTAAAAGGACACAGTTCTGTGTTGGGTTTGATTTCTTTTGCCCATCATGCATTGGAGATTTTTGTTTATAACCGAAAAGTGCATTGTCAAAAAAGAAACATAGAAAAGTCAAAATACACTTACCGAATGATGAGTAATTCAACCCAGACTCTCACAAAAGCAGGTAACGGGCCAAAGGCCTCCAGGATATAGGTATAATGACCACCAGATTTCTTAATGCATGTTCCCAGTTCAGCATAGCAGAGGGCACCTGTGAGAATTAAACTGTGGCATCACGAGACACACCCAGAAATACCTTTAAAAACATTTAGAGGCTAAAAAAAAAAAAGAGCTGCCATGGTACCACAGCTACTTTTGACATATTTTAATTTTTTTCCAATCAATTCTGTAAGTTTTAATTAATTCATCTAGACACGCAGTTAACCAAACTGTGCATATACCCAGTTATGCTTATGTGTAAAGCCACTGGACAAGCTATTTGCTATCAAGTGTTGTTACTCATCTGCATCTTGTGAAGAGGGACAGCAAAACGCGGTGTCATGTCAGCTACCCTACTACCCAGCCAGCCTGACTGCACCACTAAGGGAAAGGACAGCACAGCGTCATGTCAGCTACCCTACTACCCAACCAGCCTGACTGCACCACTAAGGGAAAGTTTCCTGACACATTTGCTTGTCATCAAAGGCTGATCAGCAACTTCATCCTTAGAGATGTCTGGCTCAGCCTCTGAAGAAAAACCTGAAAACTGCATTACCTCTCCACAGCCATGGGCAAAAGCAATCAATTGGCCAAAATCACAGCGTCATGTCAGCTACCCTACTACCCAACCAGCCTGACTGCACCACTAAGGGAAAGTTTCCTGACACATTTGCTTGTCATCAAAGGCTGATCAGCAACTTCATCCTTAGAGATGTCTGGCTCAGCCTCTGAAGAAAAACCTGAAAACTGCATTACCTCTCCACAGCCATGGGCAAAAGCAATCAATTGGCCAAAATCTAAAAGAAGAAACAGCAGATTCAGATTTTTCCTCAACAGTACTCCCAACATCTTATATACAAAATTTGAGGGATGGCTTAGCCCTAGCTTTTCAACACTGATGGAGTGAAATGACAGCTCAGGAACCATCACTTTGTCACCAAGCCAGGAGATTCTCAGCTCCACAGGTCAATCACATCAACAGAGTAGTGTATCACAGCTGATAAATGTAGGCTGCCCTTTTAGAAGAGTCTGAGAAACCAGATGAAAACTAATAAAGTTTGTAAACACTGTATCACATACAGCTAAGATCAGCAACATATGAACTCATTTCAGCTCTGTTCCTTGCATTCTTTTATGCCACAACACTTTTAGAGGAAAACTACAGCTGTCAAAAACACACCACATGTGCAACACCATGAAAGCTGTACCACATTATGACAAATTTCATCCTTGTTCATTTGCTTTGTTTGGGGCTTTACAAAAAAGAGGCAGCTTTTATCTGCTATTTTCTTCAGCTTCCCTGGAAACATACTTAGAGAAATTCTTCCAGCCACATTAAAAAAAAAAAAGCTATTGCTGGGTTTTCTTTTGACAGCCTCTGAGCTGAGGCTCAAGATGAAATTAAATTGTGTTTCATACATGTTATACACATGGTCTCAGCAAGACCTTAGATGATCTTTACATGTGATTTAACTATAACTGAGTCATGCAGGGAACAAAAAACATCCATGACATTAGAAAAAACCAAAACTGTAACAGGTCCGTTTGTAAAAAGAGGTAATATCTTTTGCTGGGCCAAATTACACTGTTCTTCATACTTAGAGGTCTGGAAAATGTCCTAAAAATTCTGTCTGACAAAAGAGATTTTCTCTCTTTTTTTTTTGGTACAGACTTTACTTCACAGCCAGAACATTGCTACTACAAAAGTTACAGTCAAAAGTGCAGTGCTTAAGCAAATTTTGTGTGGATTAAATCAAAAGACCAAGAACTTCTGACAGAGATACAAATAGCATTTGAGGCCTTTCTTGACAGGGAAATTTTGGTTACAGGCAGGACTTCCATACCTGTGCAAGGCTGTACATTGTACCAATACATGTAAGATTTGACCCAAATGGGCCCTAACTCACTCACACTGTCTCTTCGGCCTGGGTGGGCTTAACCTGTAAACAATCTGTTTCTTTTAAGCTCAGAGCCAATTTACACAAGGTGTCATTTGCATGTTCCACCTATTAAGCAGACACTCGTTAGTCCCTGTTTGTCCTCTTTACCTCTGGCCAATAAACAAGTAGTTTCAGTTTTAAATAAAGCCAATATTCATCTTAGTTCCTCAGCTTCTCTGAGATTAACTCATTAAATAGGTCAATGAAGCCTCTGTCCCTCAGAGGCCAGGGTGGGGTTTTCCACTCTGGGGGCTTTGTGTGCAGAACAACTAAAGTGGACTTCTTCAGAATTTAACACTCTTCAAGAACACACAGAATTAGTAAAAACTCTCACAATAAGCAGGCCAGCAATAAAACTCCCATGACAATTTGCTCTCATCACACTGTATTTTTGCAGCCCAGTCTTTCAAAGCAACATCACGAGTGAGGAATGAAGTAAAGAGCTGGGGAGAGGGATTGTTAGTGTCATTGTTTTGCTCACTTTCATGCCAATATATCTTACATACAGTGGGAATTATTTGTCTCAGACCTTGCTCTAGCCTTTAGGGAACTAAGTTGAGTTGTCTAAACATTTCAGAGGTGTTCAAGCAGTGTGACCTGTATCCCCAGCAGCCAGGGGCCTTACGAGCAAACCGTAAACTACCTCTCAGAGCCAGGAGAAAAACATCACACAGTGAATTCTATGGAGTAAAATGGACATGTGGTTTTCCTGTTCCTTTAGGGACCCATAAGAAACAATAATTTACGCTTCCAACTTTACTAGCCAGGTGCTGGGGGTGGGGGTAGCAGGAGTTGCATATCTCTGCGTCCTCCACGAAACCCATCCCGCAGCAGAAACCTTGTGTAGCCCCATTGGTCCTCGAGCTCTGCACTGTGCCTTGCTATCCAATAGTAAAATCAGACAAATAATCACGATAATCCACCAGCCACCCCTCTGGACCAATTAGAAACTTTTCAGGGACTTACCAAAAAGCGAGAGGATACCACATGCTGTCCAGACAGTCAAGGACATGCCCACACTGCCTGTGTTCTTCAGGATGCCTTTGGGAGAGATGAAGATGCCAGCTCCAATGATAGTACCAATTATGATGGATATCCCCCTCAAAAGAGTCACTTTCTTCTTCAGCACAACTTTTCCCTCCTGGGCTGGCTGCTTGCTGTCCATAGAGGACAGCTTGCCATTAGCTTGCCCCTGCAAGTAGCTTCCATTAGAGACTGTGGGCACAGCAGCTTTCCTAAACATGCTACAGTGCCACCAGCACACCGACAGCAAGCACAGGCAGAAAAGTTTTCAGCAGAAACTCAAGGGTTTTTTTTCCTTTCTGTGTAGCCAATTACTTTGTCTCTTCCTCTGCCCTCTCTTATCTTTCCAGCTGCTCCTACACACAGGTAACAAGCTCCTAAATAGTATGTGAGCCCTTCCTGCGATCCGAGCCCGTCTCAGGAACACCTGTGTTTTCACACTGAGAGCTGGTACTGCCCTATCATTGGAAACCAGCTCAGCTTCCGCGTGAACTTGTATTTAAGCTCTTGTCATACCAAGTTACTCCAGCTGAATGATGATGCAAATTCTCCAGGTTTGCATCAGCCATTTGAGAAACCTCTGGCATTACTCAGCACTTTTTTTTCCTCTTTTTTTTTTCCCCTTCTTAAACCATAGGGGCATGTTGCACAACTGACCTGAGGGTGGTGAAAAGAACAAAGCACTCGCAAGCAGACCAAGCCAAACCTAGCCAATCAAGCTGAGCACATCACCCTCGACACACTCCCAATTTTTTTTTAAAGCAACTCGGCGCCAGAAACAAAAGCCTGCCTAAACACAAAACTCGTCAGAGCACAAGGGGGAAAGAAATCAAACAGGATACGTCATCCCTGGGTTTCATCCAATTTCATTCTTGAAAAACTCCTCTTAACAAAAGTTAAGTTTGCAGGGGCTGAACTTCTTGTGTCGCAGTTGATCAGCCTCTCTCACATCTATGGTACTTGGAAATCTCTACAGGGATCTGGACCTACCTAAAGGATACAGACAGCCTCCGTGTTACCCTGAGTTGCTTAGCAACACCCTCCAATCAGCCTAAAGAACAGCCAGGGGTTATTTCCACAAAACAGTCATTTTCATACGCACAGCTTGTTTCCGGGACGTCGGTAAGCAATGCCGCAACACTTCTCCTTAAAAAATACTATAAAGATTTACAGCCACCTCACGTGTGTGATCTGGCAGGAGGAGGGCAACACCCTAGAGCATGGGATCTCCAGCAGCTCAGGAATCAAAGGGACTTCTGTGTTATCGCAGGGCTTCCCTGGCCAGATAAACAGGTAATCGGATGCATAAATACTTTTGTTTCATGACCTGGTTATTCAAATTGAAACCTGAGAAATTATACTGTTAAAAATGGATGATTTCTCCTAAAACAAAGCAAAAAAATCAATAGCCTTCAAGCACTTGTAACCTAATCAAGGGACAGCCTGTGCAATATATGCCAAAGGAGAAAAATCCTTCATGACATAACTATTGCAGCTGCTTGTGGCTTCAGATAGATCAGTACAGTGAAAAATTACTGCTGCAGTTACTGCTCTTACAGGTATTGCTTAATTAGTACCTCGGTGTGAGGCGGGGGAAAAAAGATAATTTAAAACAGTTTATCATTCAAAAAACAGGCACTGAGCTCAGAGCATTACTGCACTTTCAAATTTATACGAGAAAGAGGAAATCCCGGACTATCAACACACTGCAGATGTTAAACTTCAGTGTTTTGAAAGCCTTGTATTTTCAGTTCTAACTCACCTGTAATAATTGGCACTGAGATAAAAGAAGGCATAAAAAAGGCTTATCTAGTTTAAATACACGCAGGTAAAAAAAAAGCAAAGTGATTGTAGATAGCAGTCAAGTAGTGCTTGCCTGTTTTCTGAATGTATCCTAAATCTCCCTCCATCTGCTGATGTGCTCAGCAGCTGATCCCTCACTCTCCTATTGTCACTACACTGAGTGCTCAACCTCTCAGTGACACAATTGCCCCTCCAGGATGTGCTATTGATGACTGCACAGACTGACTGCAGGCAGGACCTTGTCTGGTCACCCCACAGCACAAACCAAGCCAATTTTCACAGTACTAGTTACAAGCAAAGCCAGGACTAGGTGTCATGCTATGCCAAGTTGTTTTCTCCTGATGTACATTCCATAAACTGCCCCCCAGATAAGATTAGGCAACTAGACCAAATCAAGCCAGCAAAAAGCATTAACCACAGAACTGGGTTGGGTTGATGACCTTTATTTTGATTTTCAAAGGTTGTTTAATAAAGAAACACATGACATCTTCAAGCATCTAATACTTTAAGGTAATCACTATTAATTCTTCCCCTTTATTTACATGGGAAGATGGTTCCAAGATCAAACTACAAGCTCAATAACCAGACGAGGCAGCTCCCAGCAATCCAGTTGTCTGCCACAATCATTCAGTATAAATGCTGGGGAGTATAATGGCTTTCAAATACCATTTGATCACTAGCCAGAAAAATGCATGTTTGCCCTTTGGACATAGCAATTAACACTCTCCCACGCAGGGAAAAGGGTGCTTGGTACTTCTGTGGTGTTGGGATAGCAGGAATACAAAGCTTAGCACCACGTGAAATTCCCAGTGAAATTTCTATGGTGGGACCTGAGGAAGACTGGATGCAGAAAACTTTTTCCTAACTACTTGCTACTGATCTCACTGTTTGTAGCCTTCCCAGTGAGTACTGTTGTGTACTTCTCAATGCTATCCACTAAAAATGAAAAAATAGGAGCAGTTTTTCTCCTCTAAATGTCAGCCTTATTTCCAATTATTAGTTCCTCTCAGGATAGGGAATACTTATTTGGTGTTGGGGGATTATTTGCTATATTCTGGACATTTCATGAGAATTTTCCATCACCTCAGCCCAGCCCTGAGGAGGGCATGAAGCTGGAAGAGGTTCCTAACTGTCTGCTGCCCCCATTATACAGTATACTCACAAAGTCACTTCTAATTATTTGAAGTCCACCAGCCACTTTTATTTGAATTATTCATCACAGAGCAAGGACCACAGAATCACTATGCAAACACAATAAACAATGCTCAGTGTTTTTTCAGAGAGCTGTTCTGAAAGCACAGGACTTAACCTGTCCAACACTCAGAACAGTCCCATTCTTCCATAAAAACCCACTTTAAAAACAGAACAAAAAGAGGTGCAATTTTCTTTAGACTGATTATTTGAAGCAATGTTTTGAAAAAATGATACTCTGAAAATAAGCCTACAGCCTCTAATGGTAGCATTGTGCATAGCCTTTTCTTTTTTCTCTCTGGTTGTTTTCTTTTTCCAAATTCATAGACATTTACTTCTGAACAAACATTTTAGAGAATAACTGAGCTCATCACTGTAAAATTATTTCCTTTTGAATCTCACCATCAGCCCTGATCAATCTCCACTGTCTGTTTCAAACACAAATTCTTACCAGGGAAGCCTCCGAGTCCTCCTACACCTACACCCTGCAAACAGCTAAACCACCAACCAAAAGATGCAGCTCCCCAAGCTGGTTGCCTGCTACCATCAGTGAGCTCTGGTGTCCAGAACCTGTCACAGTGTGAATAACCTTTCTATCAGCTGCACTGCACTACTCAATGCTCAGGCATCACAGGGAATAACAATACCACAGTGTTTCATAGACTGAGCCTGCCTGACTTGGGGTCACTCCCATTTTTTACACTAGTACAGCTTGTGCCAGTATCTGGACACAGCTGTATCTTTCCAAAGAACCTACAATTTCCCCTGGGGAATGCTATGAAACACACACAGAGCATTCCTCTTTATGGGAATGCTACAATACATGCTCAAAGGGAAGGACCTAAAATTCAAGCCTGAACTTGAATTTCCATTTCTCCAGCCCACAAAAACTCCTTAATTTCTAGGTGCAGCAAGCATACCTTGACTATCCTTCCAGGCATTTGTGTATCAGCTTATTGCATCGAACAAATCCAAAGAGTCACAAGTCAAACCTCCAGGCCACACATTGCCACGCTGACTGGAGACACGGGAATAAAAGAGGAAGCACAGCAAGACTGAAGAAGTAGGAAAGCCCCAGACTCTTTTATGTGGGTGGCATGGCATGAAAAATGCTGTTTGGAAAACTGATCTGAGTCTTCTCTGTATAATGCAGAGTTGTTTGTGTGCCTCAGAAAGCAGCCCTGTAGGAAGGCAGCAGTCTGGTTTCAAATGTCAAGGATGAAAAAATACCTAAAAGTATTTGTTTCATGCAGATAATCTAGCACTGAAAAGTTTTGGCTGGGGCCTTTTACTCCTTTTGTAGTGTTGAGAAAGAGTTTAAGTAGTCTTAGAGGGGAGGGGGAAATAATCTGTAAGCATGCAAGAACTAAGGTGTCATTGGGAATTAAGTGAGAAGAGTATCGTGAAGTAAACAAAAATCTCAGCAAATTGGGACAGGTTTTTTAAGTTAGAGTGCAAACATTGAACTGTGAGAATAAAACAATTTGTTATCAGCTCTACTACAGGTCAAAGCTTTAGTTAAAAATGGAATTACTGAGAATGCTGGGGGGGAGTGTTATTTTGTATTCAGACTTACAAGTTACTAAATTAGATTGCATTCCACTTTGTGCTGGATACTCTAATGATATTTAGCAGCAAAACAAAAAAATGAGAAGGAATGAAATACACATCCTGCTTACAGTAATAAAAGATAGAACCTCTATAAGAAATCCAAAAGCAATTCAAATGTCATTTCTTGTATTTTCCATCAAAATCTTCCAACAAAATGCAGGAAGCAAATAGAAGTCTGGTACCAAGAAGCCTGCAGACAACAACAGCAGTTTAGAAGGCAAATACTTCTGAAAGTTTCCCTGTCTCCAATTTGCTGATAGCTGCCAGTCAATTTCCAGCTGGAAAAGGAAAATATAATGGGGCATTTCAGAAATCCCTCCTATTTTTCTCACTATTAAATCTTTATTTCAAACGATGTGATGAATTTGACTGCATGGTTTGACATTTTAGTGGGTCTTTTTTAAGCAGACAAGAATCATCAACAAGCAAGAAAAACCCCATGTGAGAGAAAGCTGTTTCTTACTGAAGCCCTGTGTGTGTGAAAATATGACTGTGTTTTATACCATCTCATTTGTCATATTCGGGATATATGCAATCATAACCTAAAACAATATTATGCATAAATATTATTCTTGAATTTTTTGTGTTTGTATTTCTCAGCAGCAGCATGAGACAACAATTTTCAGAGTCCCTATGTTATCATTCCTCAGCTTTTGGATGCAAACACTGAGATACCCCATGGCACTCAAGAAATCAAGACCTCAGGGTAAATTTCCATCAAAACTGCATGTGCCGGATACCTGGCACAATGGCAAGATTGCTGGAGGCTTCAAGGAGTCAGGATTTTACTTGAGCTCACTCAGGCTAGGCTGGGCATGTGAACAGAATTAATTGGCACTTCTGAAAAAAAAATATCTTTGTAAAAAGGTCGAGACACAATTAGCACTGAGAAGGTTTTCTAACTATTTCCCTATTTGTTTGTATGAGAATTCTTCTCACTAGATAAAATTACTATAATGTGAAGAAAACATTCAACAGCTGCACAGATTATAAAATTCAAGCTTGGCTGTTTAATTACTCTCTATTAACTTTTATTTTATTTTTCTTACAATTTATACAGTACCATCTATCCATCTGCATAACTCTATTTGACCAAGCAGTGAACCTCTTGTGAATCATGTTTTATAAACCAAATCTTTCTTTCTTTTCCAAAAGGGTTAATGATACTTATCCCAATTCATAGGTGACAGACAGATTCAGACACTGAATTCTGTTATGAATAAAGTCTATCCAAAATCTTGGAGAGAGAATTCAAGAACTTAAGCAAAGTTTTAATTCACTGACCACTCAATGGGAAAATCTTTCAGATGCCTTGTCTTAATCTGAACTCCAGTTCCTCACTTCCATCCTTAACAGAAAGTCATCTTTCCCATCACATATAAGCTTACAAACAGCCAACAGCTCAATTCCCTCTGTACATAATGCCCCAATTCCAACATTTTACATCCTTCCCACATTTAATCTAGTCCAAAGATTAAGAGAAAGCTTTTCTACTAAATGCCTCTACTCTTATCATAGGCTCTTTTACAACAAAATGGACACGAACCTCAGAGTTTTATTCTTCTTTGTGAGTATCTTGCTTGCACTTCAAAGAGGAGGGTTGAGAGGACTCTCTATTATAAGAGCACACTTTGAGGACTCTTGCCTTAAAATAAATGGATATAATCAGTACTGCTTACACTTCTGCAGGGATGGTGGCAAAGAGGGATTCAAGGGCACAAAAACCACCCACTCCTCTTTCACACACATACACTGCTGAAATTTGGAGTTAATACATAGATTAGAAAACGTACCTAGTCAGCTGTCTCTATAGTTAAGCAAATCCTGTACACTGCATAACCTGTCACACACTGAGCTGACCTTCCCCTTAAGTATACAACTATGAGGATATAGATATCTCCATTACTGAGTACTCTGACAGCTTTATGAGTCAAAGCACAAACTGTACTCGAGTTAAAACAGCACATGAAGTTAACTATGGTCATTTTTGAGTAGCACAATACCTCCCTGTAAAAGGTACTCCCATAGCATACAGAAGGCTTGAAGAGAGGGAATACAGAAAGATGCTCCACTGTAAATCATGCAAACCCTTACTGAAGAATAGGTCAAAGTACCACGGAAATTTAAGTCAGTGGTAACTTGACCTGCTCCTGTATCAATTTCTCTTCAGGTTATACAATGCAGGCTTTTACTTTTTCATAGTTTTAACAAAATAAAAAAATTAATAAATGTTTACTTGGACAGGCGTATAGGCTAAGAAGAGGCACTAACCCAAAAAAGTTACAAAAGATCCCATAATCAGAGGTTTTGAAGAGCTCTCCTCTTTGCATGGACAGCCTTGCTGATCTTCACAGAATGGAGGATATTACCATGAAGCACAATGTAAAGGACTGAATGGTCAAAGTAAAAAACACTTCTATTTTCTATAATATATTTCACATTATATTTGTAATATTGCTTCTCCTGACAAAAGTTATTCCGAACACACTGGGAGGCAAAAGAGAAATTCAACCACCCAACAATTATTCTGTCAGAGAACTGGAAATGAGAAAAATTGCTCTGAACCACAGTCCATCTTCCTAACTCTCCATCTCCCATGAAAGGTACAATGCTCAGTTTTCCTGCAAAGTTCCTTTTCCTCTTGTCTTCTGCATGGCATGCGCAAGCAGCCATGTATTTGGGAACCTATGCACCAACACAGGGATAGATAGGTCTCCCCAAGATTTGAGAGCCTGTTATATTTTTTATCTTCTGAGTTTATTCTACCTTATCTATCCAGATATGCAAAATCTACCTCTATAAACTTCAGAACCTCCTAATAAGTGAATTCATCTTGGGCTAAAACAGTCCTACATTTTTATTTCCTCTTGCATGGCCAGGCATTTCATTTGTCTTCTTCGCTTCCGAAGATTACTGACTTTGGAGGGAGGAGAGCAGAGGGAGATAGGAGGAGAAAAGCCAGGAATTGTGCCAACCTCAGGTTTGAAAAAGTAGTTTCCTTCTCTATTTTGGCAGCAAAATTTTACATTAGTTGTCTTGCATTCCACAACTGTAGCTATTACTACACTTGGTTTATAAGGGGAAATTGTCAAGAGTATGCAAAAGTAATTCCAAAGCTAAAAAGCAGAAATGCTTCAGCCTCTGTGTTCTGGATTTTCATCTGTCTGTTGGCAGTTTCTGTAATTGAAGCAGCAGATTCAAAGATCAGCACCACAAAATATATAATAAGGTGTAACTAGCAAATCTTTACACTGGGTTAAAAGGAAGCCTAAAACTATTTTTCCATCAAATAAATCCTGAAAGTAAAAATAAAAAAAATAATCTGGGAACAAACCCAAATATGCCTTGGGTTGTTTATTTCCTTGAAAACCAACCAGGTGCTTAGCTATCACCCAGAGAGTGAAATTTTGGCATACCAGGGAGTATGTCATCATGAATGAAGGGACTTTTGGCTCCTTTCTCTGCAACTACTAGTAGACAGGCTACTCTCTGTGTGTATTTTAACAGAGTCTAGGAATGATATGCCCTTGTCACTGTTCAGGTATGAAAAAAAGTCAGACATATCTATATGGCAATATCCATCAAGTTGAGAAAAGGACATTTTTTTCCTCTGGAAAAGAAAGATGTGCAGTTTAAACCTCTCAGTTACAAAAATCTGCTTCTTACTTGCTTGCCAGTTGAACCAGTCAGATTTGCACAATAACCTGATAACATGAACTGCAGTACAACTCATGTATTTAAAATTAAGTCATGTTTTTACAGTCATGCTCAGTACCTAACTTTCTCTGCATGGCTTTTCTGCTTCCATGCTCCTCTTCTGATTTGAAGTAATAGAAATTTATTTGCATTCAGGCATCCTCAATAAACTCTTTTTGCTTTTTTTTCTATTCATCAGAAGGCTAATTTCATCTTCTAGAGTCTGACACCATCCTGAAGAGCAAAACATTATAAATAGATTACAAACAGTGTGCATTCAAATAAATTACATGTTTAAATGTGCCAGTTAAATTATAATGGTCAATTAGATAGCTAATTATGTTGAAAATGCAGTTGTGTGCATAAACTGATGGCCACTCCCTCAGTTTGCCTTGCTGCTTCCATTCATATGTTGTCCCTTCACAAGTTTTCTTTCAAATATCACCTGGTTGAAGGTTTATCTAAGTGCAGTCATACACAGCTTTACTGTTATTTCATTTAAAAAAAAATATCTTCCAATACAATTCAACATTTGCACTGAGTTTTACTTCCTGCCATCAGAATTTTAGTGGCAGTAGGATTTGTGGATCAGGTTCCCAGACTTCCTAAGGTCACATTCCCAAAGTACTTTTCCTCTATTTATGATGCTTCACTTTCCAGAATGCATTTTAATCACTGTCACTGCATCATTTTACATGGAAAATCTAAATTTCTTTTAAATTTACATGCACTTGTGAATTTTAAAGATTACCTTTTGAGTTGACAAAGAATCTGTGCATGAAACCCATACATGACACACTTTCATTTATAAAACAGTCTTAAAATTGCCACTGAACTCATTAATACTAGCTAGGACCTGGAAATCAAGTAGGAAGAAGAGTCAGTCAGCATGAATTAATCAGTTTGATTTAAGTGTAATATCTTGGCATGACAAAATAAATCCTTGTACTGAATTAATGGCATCTCATGTCACAACCAGCAAGCGATGTTTTGCCTTTCTTGCAGTTTCTATAAGTTTACTATGTTTACTGGCAACTAATTTAACTCTAGCATTTATACACAGCAAAACCCAACCTCTCATAATTGATGAGATCTGTGAAGAGCTAAACTGTTTTATATTTCCAGACAGCTACATATCTCAGTTCTCACAATATGAAAGGAATCTTGCATGAAGTTCATCAGCATCACTGTGTCAAAGATGTAGGTAAAATAAAGACAGTATGATACCAAAGAGATTAAAAGATAAACTTCACCTGAGCTCAGCATAAAGTAGCATTTCAGGCAGGTACCTGTTCTCTTCTGCTCTTATGCTTAGATAATATAGAAAAATTAAGGGTGGAATAAAACACCCAAACCTGATAATTACCTTCCTTTTCTAGCTTTTTATTCTTTCTTCTGAATTATAAAAGGTAATAGTTTCATTTCACAGTCAAAAACCACTGTCATACAGTTTCTCCACACTGTTAGACCATATGAGCCACAATTATTTACAAAAATGTTCACAGTCAGCCCATGTTTCCTGATAATCTATTTAAGATACTTTCCAGTAAAGAAAAAACAACTGAAATAACCCCCGTGTCTGTAGCTCTGGGCATATAAGGTAATAAAATCCAGCTCCTTGAGGCACCTAAAATTCATCTGGATAAGTACTGTAAATGAGGATGTATGAACCTACTCCAGCTTTGACAACCTAAGAGACAAAATGATCCATTGTACTAAATTGGGTTTGTTTTTTTTTTTTGAAATTCAAGACATCCATGGTAATTCAAGAGGGAAAGCTTTCATCATTATGCTCTGCTTTGTCCTCTCAGAACTTTTAGCAGCTCCTCTGAAGTACCTCAACAGCAGAAATCAGGGAATTCCAGTGTATGATTTTTATGGCACATACTACACATTATTAAATTCCACTTTGATAATAAAAATTCTGTTCAAGTCTCCTGTCAAAAATGGCATTAAAATCCACACATAGATTTCTGACATGTCATTTTGAACCAGTAGTCACAGTACAACAGACTACTTGAATTCACACAAGCAGGGTTAGTATTTGTCATTTGGTCCTAGGTCTCTGTGCAGTGTCAGTTTGCCAGACAGAGTGAGAGAGTGACACAGAGGGGCTAGAAATTGCTTAGATTTTTAAAGGTTCTTATGACTGTCACTAAGCTTGCTGCTTCACAACAGACTGAAAAATGTGAGAGGTTTTCCAGCTCAAGTCACGTGTGTGCTAAAGAGGATTAGCATGAACAGCCTACTAACAAATACCAGGTTTTCTTCTTTCCATTTTTTAATCCTCCTTTCTTTCAATCCTGTAATAAAATCATCTTTTTTTTACCTCCTGTTCTACGTATTTCCCCCTTTTGGAATAGCACATAGAGGAAGCTGCAAGTCATTTAACAGATGCATCTAGCACAAAACAATTCTGTGCTACAGACTCTGAGGATGCAGACAGCAAAGTGAATCTCACTCCAAGCAGAGAGTATTATAACACATAACCACTGGAACAACTCAGGGTCTCAACTGCTCATTTACACAATTCAGTTGTGGCATACTTATCTCTCCATTCTCTCCTATCCCCAGTCTGTATATCAACAAATCCTGTTCAAGCAGAGAAACACCTTTGGGTTACTATCCAAAGCCATTGAAGACAGAAATAAAATAGAAGTGCTTTGGATGAACCACACTAAAATGCAGCCTTTAGACTGACACCTCCATCAAGGCAGAATGAAGCACTGCTGCATTTGGACACTCTGCAGCCTCATCCCATCGAGCTGGCCAGCTTTGACCTGCATCTACATCTTAGACATTAATGGCACCATGGTTTGGCCCGGCTCTACAGTTGCTATTCACACACAGTAGGTTAGCTGAGTATGACACCTCCTTCTATCTACCAACTAAACATCACTACAGACAGACTAAAGAAAGTTGCACAGAGTGAAAGAGGTTAATTGTGTCACCTAAAATCCAGGCTCACTGATACTCTGTTGTTCTCCAGTTGCTTTCTTCCGACTACAGGGCTTTTTTATGTATCACATTTGGTTTGGTCTACACAAGAGGAAAAAGTCCTTTCCTGCAGCAAAATTATTCAGAATAAATCCACAGAAACCTGTGTGGACAGAGAACCACCCAATCTGAAATCAGACTTAGGCACAAAGGCAGGATGTATAAATTCAGTGGTAAAATTTATGGCAGCACTTAAAAATGACACAGTTTAATTAAAATGAAAGATGCTAGGGTGGATTTTTTTCCACCCTTATTATAGTTTCATGGCCAGACTGCTGTGGTAATTGAGAATTCATATTATTATTATTATCTTCATCATAATTATTTTTCTTTGTTTATTGTTCAAACAGAATTTTGTTTCCATCTTCCATTTCATTTTACAGATTTTGATCTTACTAGCATCTTGGAGAGCCTCGTTTAATTCTTCTACATGTTAGGACCAAAGAAGAGAACTAATTAAAAAGCAAAACTGGGAAGTACAAAGAAGGTTTGGGGTGAGAGGGTTGGGAGGAGGGGAAGCAGCACAACAGCAACAATTGCCAATAAACTCACAACTCATCAACAGGCAGTTATTGAGGTATTATTCCAAGCAGTATTTTCTTACCCGAGTAGTTCTGCCTTTCCTTACTAGGTTTGGAAGAGTTTCTAACTGCATTTCCATGAGGCCCTCACACATCTACACTTCCCATGCGATAGCTTTAGGTCACATTGTGCCTAACAGGAATCCTCACATTAAGAGTTTGTTCAAAATCCATTATTATTTTTGTCACAGATTACCTTCTCTCCCCTATTTGCACTGAAAAATTTCATCCAGCTTTAGAGTCTTGCAGGTCTAATCCTTATGTTCTAAGAAGGAAAATAATGAGAAGCAATAGACTTCCTGTTTACATTTCAATAGGAAACAATTTATTTGAAAACTAGCATAAATTTATGCATTTTTTTCTCTGAAAAAAAAAATTATTTGCTTTGACTGCACGAAGGCATAAGTGATTGTGTTGGCCATGCACTTAAACTACTACTCACCTGTAGTTCTTGGCCAGTAGTTAACTATTTCTTAGCTGTTAACTAGCTAACAGATTTCATTGCAAAGTGCTTCAGAACAAGGCATAATTTAAAGAATCAAATTGCACAATCAAATTGGCCACAGTCCAACTGCATCCCAACTCCAACAAAACGAAATCCAGGCACCTGGACTAGACAGCAGCTGTGGCATTTCCCCCAGGTGTTTGGAAAGGGGATCCATGACTCCAAGACACACTGCAGAGTTCCTCTGCAAGTTACCCAGATGCCACTGCTTACAACATTCAAAGTGCATTTCCTCTCTAAAATCTACCCTTACTTCTGTGTTCAGAAGCAGCAAGAAGAAATAAAGATTAGATTTTGGAAAACCAAGAGAATTATTCCCCCTAACTATTGGGATTTCAAGAGACTGGCAGAAATTACCAGTAAAGACACTTGCTTTGAATTACAAAGAGCATCAGGGAGACAAACTTGTTAAGCTTGGAAAATTGCTTTCATTCCATTTACACCAAAGAAATCACACACTGTTCAACACTTCTAACTTTCAATCACAGCTAGCCAAGCTTGACCCCATATTCTCTTAATTTTTCCTTCTCACCATTCCAAGCAGCTATATTAGAGTTCACCATTTTTAGCATATTTAGTCCTGTGTGATGAAGATTCCAATGGCCAAACTGAGAAACTTCTATTACAGGTATCACTTAAATTGGATGAAGGGCCTCAAACTGCTTCTGTCAACAGAGAACAGCTGATCATTTATGAATGATGTAATTTTTAGCCTGAGACACTGCTGCTGTTTTGCACCTAAGAAGCAATTCAGCCTCTTAGACATTTTCATGCCTCTTTTATTTTAGCCTCTTAGACATATTTAACATTGCCCAGAGCCAAAAGGTCAACATATTGGAGCTGCATTATAACACAAATATCACACAGATTCAAATCTTATTCCACAGACAGAAACAGATCCTGAAACAGAGTATTCCACAGCCTTTTTCTTTAGGTGGAGCTATTTATGACCAATCCACACACACACTTTCAATGAGAGCAAAAGGAAAGAGGAACTGAGTATTCTTTTTACAGAAATAGCTATTGCAGTAACTAATATTCACTTGTCTTCTAGGTATAGATAACACACATGAAAATCATGATTAATATGTCAGGTTTTTTATCAAGCTACCTTTAATGCCATACCTTCATGGTACTGCTCATATGACTGTGGCTGTAGGCCTGGTTTTCCTTATAGAGAGCACAAAATCATTTGCAATTAAAAAGGGATTATTGTAGTTTACAAGATGGCAAAACAAGCAAGAAAGGCCAACATTTTCAAGCAAGCCTTGACATCAAGTAGGTGAATGTTCATATTCACAGCTTTCAGGCCCTGAGGCAATTACTTCTACCGAGTTTATGACCATTCTGAATTTCCTCAAAACATGTATTTATCTGCCAGCATTTAAGTTTAGATGACTAAGCTCTGGCAGATTACATTATATAGGCTTCAGAACATTCAACTCTAGATTGCATCCTAGGCTCAGCTAAACAGACAGCAGAGAAAAAGGCATTTTTAGGGCTCTGGCCATTTGACCTTTTTCACATATGTACCTTCAGAATGAGATCAGTCATGCCCCAGACATTCATCCTTTCTTTTTTTCCACTGTCAGCAAATGGAGTCTAGCAGTTTACTCAGGCGGAGGCATACCACAGAGGTCTACATTTAAGTAAAAGAAACCCAGCCAAAGAGGCAAAAGGCAAATTTCCACTGCCCCATGGAGGGCTGGGTGGAGGTCTCCAAGCCAGTGGTGATCAAGCTGGACAGAAACCCACAGAGCAAAATTAGGCTGGGACCTAGAAGTGGCAGAGTGTTGTGCTCAGGACAGTAAATTCTGCTTTCTAGACAGCTCTGCTTGCAAAGCCATCTTCACAAGGAATGCTCCTCCAGAGAAAAAAAAAATTGCATCTTATTCCTATTTATTGAATGTAAATAATCCAATATCAGAGAAAAAAAAAATAGCATCTTATTTCTATTTATTGAATGTAAATAATCCAATACTCTTCACCTTTAAGTGAGGCCCACTAATGCACTATTTACAACGACTAACTGCTGCCAGAATGCTCTCAGCCAAGTGAGGCCCACTAATGCACTATTTATAATGACTAACTGCTGCCAGAATGCTCTCAGCCATATATTCAAGTTTCAATTATATCTTACATGTCTAGAAAAAAGAAAAATATATTACTCAATGCTAAAAAATACTCAGTAATAAAAAGAAGATAAATGCCCCTTGAACTACAGAACTGGACTTCTAAGAGCCTGGTGCTAAGCTAAGCCTGTACTTCAGTATCTTTGAACAGTTAAGGGTAAACAATTGTTTCATTTTTTAACAAGTTTGACAGCTAGTTAACTTCACAGCTACACATCATTACACTTCAATTCTAAAATAGAGATCTGCAATCCTACATGTCACTTTATGAAAACACAGGCTAGTTTACAAGACCTCATGTTTAAAGTTTTCTGGAAATGAACAAAAAAAAATAAAATCCTACCACAAAAAAATCCAACTAAAAGCTTTCCTGCAATACAAGTCCCTATAAACAAATATTGAAAAATAAAAAAAATAAAATCCTACCCCAAAAAACTCCAACTAAAAGCTTTCCTGCGATACAAGTCCCTATAAACAAATATTGAAAAGTAACAAATCACCCTCTAACAGCATGAAATTAAATGAAGTCTTTCAAATGAAAAGAACAATTACTATTAAGAGAGGAACTGTTGCTATGCTTAATCACCCTCTAACAGCATGGAATTAAAAGAAGTCTTTCAAATGAAAAGAAGGATTACTTAACCTATTAAGAGAGGAACTGTTGCTATGCTTGGATGCAAATTCCAGGGGAAACATTTTGTAACTGGTGACTTCAACAGAAAACGTTTTGCTGATCTTCTCTCTCTGGCATTTATGAGCTTCAATTCTATCCCCTCTAGGTGTTAATGGGGGTAGGAACAATAGTTATTAAGACTTACTTGAGAATCTTTATTGGAGATCTTTATTGGATCTTTATCTTTTTTTCTTTTAAAAATAATTACCCAGGATTTGAGGTTAAAACTCCTAACTGGTGAACGTGCTGTATGGATTTCCTCTACTTAAGAGTGTGTTCATTTTCAGGGAGTATGTTTTGGGTGTGACATCATGTGAAATCAGACTGTATTTAAGTTAGAAATGTCTCCAAAATGTAACAAATTAATTGGAAGTTAAAATCCCTTTGGAAGTTCATAGCTCTTACAGTTATGTTGAGGTTTTACTTCAGAAACTGTTGAGCTGGAGATCCATGTCAGTATTTTCCAGAACAGGTTTGATCACTCCACAAACAGCACTACCTCTATAGCAAATGTCAGTCCTGTAAATTTAGCCTTGGGCATTAGAACTCAAACACACAAGTCATGTATTTTGTTCCCAGCTCACCACCAAAAAAAAAAGGATTGCATGTGCTCCTTGTCTCCCGAGGAAGGACAGAATCGTACTTGTCAAGGTCTGACACCACAGAGTCATTTCATGCCTCACCCTTCAGATATCCATTAGGATTAACTACTCCTATGTGTAAGGATTAACTTTCAGGAAGTAATGAGAAACGAGAGAGAATAATAGGATGACTTGGAGAACGCGAAAATGTTCCCTTTCCTGCCCACAGCCCACATTCTCAAGTGAGGCTGGATGATTTCTTCATTTTGTTGTGTTTCTTCTGATCTCACAGAGACACTGGGGGTGACCACACCTATAGACTTGCCTGGTCTTTTCTGGAAACTTCAATCCTTTAGCTACTAAATACCATAACAAAGTGTAACATCTGCTCTGGAAAACAATCCTCACCTGGCAGGAGTAATGTTACTGCTTTATAGACCTTGTGCCCTTATAATTAGTAGAGCTATAATAACATCTGCCCTACAACACAAGGTACCCAACATGTCAGTGCTCAGCAAAACACTTTGGGCTGGTAACATTGTAAACAAATACTATAACTTTATAGCCTTATCTCATCTACTTTAGAATTAATCAGATCTTAGATGTTTGTTTTGCTTCTATGAGCATCACAAGAAGAGGAATTTAAAGAATATTTTCTATAGAAAAGCTAATTTAAGATTTGAATGGGGTTTTTTTTAGATAAATTTGATGGTATTGCAACTGTTTCACACCTGGAATTTTCTTTTGTTTATGAAGAATTCGTGATAGAATAGTTTTCCTAATATTAGTAGATCAATTAACTCTTAGCCACATTCCTATGCTCTTCTCCATTCCTTCAAAATATGAGTAATCAGCCTAGGATGTAGCTCAATATGTCCAACTTGTAGACCATATTTTATAACAGGATCTATTCAAGCCTAATAAAACCTTAAAGGAAGAAAAATAGTAAATATTAATCTCTTTCTCTTGCTACTATGTTAATTTCCTGAACTTACCCTTGAAGATTTAGGTCTATAAAAACTGAATGGCTAGAAAATACAGCTGGTGACAACTGGAATTTTTTAAATTATTATAACAGGAAATATGCCACAGCAAGTCAAGCATCAAGCAATTTCTGTATTTTCTTTTCCCATGGGTAATTCACTTGCTCTGGAAGATTTTGATTTTGTTAAAAAGAGCAATTCCTTTTGCTGATTGGATCACTGATGACATAGTACCAAACCTGATTATTTTGTTATTATTTATCTATTTCTTATTGTCCATGAGTATCTCCAAGCAAACAAAGTTTAAATAATTTGATACTTTATTTTAATAGAGGGAAAAAAAGTGGTTGCCTCATCAGGACGATATAGATCCAAACACCTCAGTGAAAAATTTCCAAGCTTCCAAGACAGGGTTAGCTTAGTTTGAAGGGCAATCAGAGTTTTGACAAACTTCTCCTTTTACCAATGTGTCCATAATAAAGCATGTATCAAGACTGCCACCTGAATGACACATTTTTGAGTTGGGCATGACATCTGCATGCAGAGAAGCTCTCAGTCACTGAGTGACAGCAGATATTGCAGCCACTCATCCTTAAAGAAAACATATTTTCTGCTAATACCCTCAAGTGCTCTGCTAACAGGAATTTCCAAAATCTGGATTATAATGGTTTCAACATGCTTTATTGATCTATTTTATTTCTTTATTGGAATGTGGCTAGAAGCAAGACGATCTGTTTTATATAATGTCCTAACCTTCCCCTAAGCTTGGCAAAATCTAGGGCATAGCTAAAATTATGGATGTCATGTAAAAAAAAAAAAAAAAGAGTTTAAAAAGGCTTTTGAAAAATTATTCTCCAGCTAAAGGTCACTGAATACTATTTAAATTATATAAAGGGCCTGGGAATTAAGATTATGCACCTTTGGCTGTTTTCCTGCTTCACAGAATGTGAGGACAATTAATAACACAAAGAGCTTACAATATTTAATGATCCAAACTGCTTAGCAGAAATATCCACACTATTTCCAAGATACCACAACAGAGACTGAACCCTCAGAGACTGAACAGGTTTGCTGTTCTGCCTGCACAGGTTATCATCTTGTTCCTTCACGATTTTTGAAAGCACTACACTCAGAACTTCATTCCTGAAGAAAACAAACACAGTCCAAATTCCTCCTGCTTAATTATGTTAGAATCATAGTAATGAAAGAGAATCACTGGGCACTTTATGGCTTTGGACAAGCAATGCCTTCCCTCTTCCTCACTCTTCTTCCAAGGCAGGTCATTGTTGTGGATTTTAATCCTTTGGCACAGTGTAATTAGACACATTGGGACACGCTGTGTCGGAAGAGTTATGTGGATAAGAGGTCTGGAGGAGTTTGCTAGGAGCCTAGTGCAGGTTTGTCTGTGGCAGTGGTGCCTTTTCCACCCTAAACTCTATGCAAACCCATGGGAGATGCCAGGTGTTTCAGCTATCTTCATCAGTTAATCTGAGCTTGAACAAAAGAGACACCCTAACTGAAAGGGTAAGAGTAAGGAAAGCAGTGGAATGAGTAAGACACACCCAATACCACACCTGAGTAATGCAACACTAGCACTCACTTCAGAGAGACAGAGACAGATTGAATATCTGATCACATTTACTCACATCTTTTTACCAAAAAAAAAATAAAATATCTAAAATAAAATTTGGCACAAACCCCTGTCAACTCCTGCATTAAATGGATACTTTCCAGATCTATAAGCATTAACCTGGCCAAATCTTACTCTAGAAAGCCAAGTGATTGAATAAATTTGGGATAATGAAAGAATCTAGTTAACAGTTTTAATTAACTGACGACAAACAATCCCTTATTCATTTAGGGGGTCTGCAAAAGAAGAGAAAGCAAGCTGATTAAAGTGTATTGGTGGAATATTTCATTTCAGAGAACTAGTTAGTTCTTCTAGGGGATTTGAACAGATTTTTCCTAACTATCATGCAGGTGTACTTAGTGTATATCTAATCTGCATCTATCCCTGTATTCTACTTGGCTCATTCTCAGCAGACTAAACATGAGTGAAGAGGACTAATATTTTCCTACATATCTGATTTGGCATCTTAGCAGAATAATAACTTTAAAATTTAATGGGATGTGAATTAGCTCTAAGAAAAGCATGGGGATTTTCATGGAACAAAGTTTTAGAGTATAAGGATGTGCTTCACTGGGACTACTGATATTTTTGTATTTTTTTTCCTCCCACCATACTAGCCACCTGCATCTTTATTTCTACAGTGCTCAGAATGACTGGAGGTTGAAAGGAGCTCCACTCCTGATTTATACTCTGGCAGGGGCTGAGCACCAGTTGCACTATCTGTGTTTCTCACTAACTAATACATATAAATAAGAGGCAATGGCTGGAAAACAGTATTAAAAAGATATGAAGAGAACTAAGGAGAAAAATGCCAGTTTCTGATAAAACCTTTCATAATATGGCTAGTCCCACTTTTCCACAGCTTCTCTATTTTCTGATATTCTTCCTCATTGTCTGTTTGCTGAACACATGCTGCCATAACATCCTGCAGCAAGGTTCTTTTGGCTCCACTTCCAATACAACTAGCTTCATCATAAAAGACAAGAACAAGTGTCTGTCATTTCTTTTAGAGGAGTTCATACCAAGAAGAAAGGCAGTACTATTTAGCAATGCTATTTTTGTTGTCATAAGCAGAAACAGAAAAGGTTTAAGCTACATCTGTATTACCAGGCTTGGCAGGAGTGCATACCTTCTCCCAGTTCTGCATCTGCATGCATCCCAAGCCATCTTTTACTCCTCAAATCTAGCTTCTATAGAGGATACCTAGATACACCAGAGCTGACCTCAGCATAGAGTCTAGATGCAGTTTAGGTAAAGCCCTGAAATATGCCAGACAAATTTCATCAGGCAAATCAACGTCTATCTTACCTGAATTTGTGAAGTTGATCAAGAATAATTGACAAGCATAATAGACAAATTTCAACAACTTCTTATCAATACTTTGGCTGAGATTGGCAAGACTTTTCAGATGATCAGTATTCCTCAGCCTGTAGTCCACAAGACATCAGGAAATAATTCATAAATGACAGTTATTATTTTTAATAAAACCGCAGACTAGTACTGATAAATGCAAGCCACCAAGCATATTCAAATTATGGCTACATTTTTAAAGCAAACTATTTTGCATACAGTGTCCAGGACTGACTGACAATTTTTGCCCATGACAGTTGACCCTTAGACTGAGAAAATTGTGAAGCCCTAAAGAAGTTGACCAGGATAATCTTGTGGCATTTGGATGGGTCACTACTTCCTGTAGCTAAAAGAGCACTGTCTTTAAGATCTGAACAGGGAAAAGATTTCCTGAAACATGAGAAAACCATAATGACATCCATAGTAAGGTGGAGAAGATGCCAGAAAAGATGGAAAGAGCAGGAGAAGAAGGAAGCTGTTGGAGTTTCAAACTGCAGCCCTCTCCATGTGCTAAGAGCTGGAGAAAGCCTTGTATGGCTCAGGCTCATCTGGTAGGAAGAACTCACTTTTGCAATAAGCTTGTAGCCATACATCAAGCAAAGCCTGAACCTTTGATCCTGTAAACCTCAATCCCTTTGAGAACAACAAGCAGCAACTCTGAGTCTGGGAAGGACACTTTAATGAAGGGGAACCTGTGACTGCAGGGCTCCGTTAGACATGCAGCAGCAGATGAAAATTAGACAGCTGAAGTTGTTACCACTCCCTGCCTTCCTCCACACCTGCCGAACAGATGTTGCTGCCCCCAAGGCAGGGATGTCTGATCCACTCATGAATCAACTCCTAACTCACCTCACTTTTCAGCCTGGCATTTTAAGATAACCTGACATCAAAGCTGGTTTGCAAAATTGGGATGGAGCAGACAGATATAGGCAGTAACAGCTTCAGCAATATGGTGCTAATTCATCTCTGCATTGCTGACAAAGCCTGAGCTGCCAGCTATGCTGAAGGTCCAGGATGGCAGTGGTCCATCCTGGAAGCAAGCCCCAGTGGAGTGGGATGGTTTGGCTTCCTGTCTTATCTGCAAATTTCCTCCAGGTTTCAGAAAGGTCAGCAATTTGGGGGAGAATTCACAAGTGCAGGGAGATTTAAGCTCCATACAGATGCCAAGTCCTTCCTTTAAGCACAAACTCACCCATTAACATATACTTTTATGCTATAATTCAGTGTTTTGGTGGGTTTCTGAGACTAAGCAGAAGTAATAAATTTAATGCTTATTGATCTATATCCACACATCAACTAGAGGCCCAATAAGCATCTACTAGATAGTAACAACTATTTTTATACAGTATTTCTACTAGAACTTCACTGATTGTTTATATCATAATTAGGCTATTTAAAATAGCTACTTCAGTAGACACTTTTTTTTCCAATTTGCACTTGCATGTATGTACATGTGAGGTCTTCTTTATGAATTCAAGAGCTTGGGCAAATTTTACATAATTTTCCAATTATGCCTTGGAACAAAATGGAAACAGAAGTTATCAAAAAACATTCCTCTGCCTATATTGACCACTATCTCCCCCTTCAGCATGGACCCTTCTTTCAGTCTTTCCTCTCTAATCCTTGCCCTTGGGGCTATGTTTCTGACTAGCTTCCTTCGGAAGCAAGCCTGGACAGTTAGAGACAGGATACTCCCAGAAAAATAGTCAGTAATGAATGCAATTAAATTGGCAGTCAAGGTGCTTTATATTTAAATCTAACTGACAAACTAAAAGCACAAAGACAAGTATTTGGGGATGTAGATCTAACAGTGTCTGTATAAACCCTAAATAGACTCTAACATCAGTGTGAAAATATACCAATCCGACATCATCACAAAGTAAACAGCTAATGAGAACCTGTGCTTCATCTCTGGAAAAATTTTCCTGGAAAGTTATTGCAACATTTTCTCTGAGCTCTTCTACTGGGTTTGCATGACCAGGTTTTTAGTAGCTAGGGTGCTACAGTGGTGGTCTCTGTGAGAAGCTGCTAGAAGCTTCCCCCGTGTCCAGCAGAGTCAATGCCAGCTGGCTCCAAAAGAGACCTGCTGCTGGACAAGGCCAAGCCAATCAAAGTGGTAGTAAAGCCTCTCTGATAACATATTTAGGAAGGGGGGGAAGAAGTTATTGCACAGATGTGACTGTGCTCAGAGAATAGAGGAGTGAGAATACATGACAGGAACAACTACGCGGACAACAAGGTGAGTGAAGAAACAGGGGGAGGAGGTGTTCCAGGTGCTGGAGTTGAGATTCCCCTGCGTGAGGAGGTCAATGGGGATGCAGAGATCTACCTCCAGCCCGTGGAGAAGACCCACGCCAGAGCAGGTGGATGCCCTGGAGACTGTGAACCTGTGAGAAGCCCACACTGGAACCAGTTCCTGGCAGAGACCTGTGGAACCGTGGAGAGAGGAGCCCATGCTAGAGCAGGTTTCCTGGTAGGAGTGTGACCCCATGGGGGACATATGCTGGAGCAGTTTGTCCTTGAAGGACTGCACCCCATGGAAAGGGATCCACACTGGAGCACTTTGTGAAGAACTGTAGCCCATGGGAAGGACTCACACCAGAGAAGTTTGTGGAGGGACCCCACACTGGGGACTCCTTTCCTGGAGCAGTGGCAGAAACTACATGTGATGAACTGACCATAACCCTCCTTCCACCTCCCTGCACCCCTGTGGGGGAGAAGGTAGAGCCCAGGAAGGAGGGAAAGGTGGGGGGAAGATGTTTTTGAGATTTGGTTTGCTTCTCATTATCCTGCTCTGATTTTGATTGGTAAATAAATTCAACTAATTTGCCCAAGTCAAGTCTGTGCTGTCCATGACAGTAACAGATTTGTGATGTCTCCCTGTCCCTAACTTACAAGCTTTTCATTACCTTTTCTCTCCTTTGTCTAGTTGTGGAGGGGAGTAGTAGAGTGACTTTGGTGGGCACCTGGAATCCAGTCAACCCACCCAGTCCTTTTGACACTGGCAGGTCTTGGGACACCACACTGAGTTAGACTGATCACTGCTTGGTGAAACATTTCAACACCTGAAACATGGTTTCATGGAAACAAATAACCACTCCCCTCTGCCCTGAAAACTGCCTGTACTTTCAAGCAGGCACGTTTGTACCATTTATCCAGAATTTCTAAACCCAGGTCTAAGAAGGTATTAAGAGCCATATGTGCTTCACCACTCACTGTCCAGAATTAAAACTCTGGTCTTGGTGGCCATAAAACCACTCAGGACCCACTTCTGCCTAAGTACAAATCCTGTATTGACCTACAGAGCATGGTGGTACATAAACATACTTTCAATTGTACATGAGCAGCACAGAAGCTACAGCCTACCCATACACTTCTACAGCTGCATGCTATGCAGGAAAAGGCCTGAGTGCAAGATGAGATCATTTACACATAAAATTACAAGAATTACTTTACACTTTGTTATTCCACCAGAACAACTGAAAAAAAAATACTTTTGTAGCTATCCCAGGCACTGTATCCCTGCTAAGCAATACAAGGGATATTCTGAAGGCAATACACTGTTAGCTATATCTAGCTGAATGAGAGCCAAAGTAACCCTATAAAATGCAGACATCATAAGGAAAATGAAAAAAAAAAAAGGAGGGAAACTTTTTCAGGGAGGAAAACAAACATACAGTAAGGATCTGGAAATATGTGGAACTGATACACAGCAAAATCCTGAGCACATTGAACTCAAATTCTGTTCCTTAAAGAGTTCCTGTTCTGCTTGCATGAGGACACAATACTAAAGACAAAATAATTTATCACATATAATAAAAGCACAACTTAGGTACTTCTAAGAAGTTAGTGATATTGATCTTAGGTTCTTTATACAAGACAATATCTGTTACTTCCCTAAATATTTACTAGGTTGCAGCTAAATTTAGTTTTTCATATAAAATGGAAGTGTCTGGCCCAATTTGCTTTTTTTAACATTATTTTTTATGCCATATTAAATCAGTCCAGAGACAATGACAACAAAGCAGTAAATATTTAAGATTACATCTTCTTTCTTACAACATTATTATTTTCTTTCTCTATCAGATCTACTGTCAAATTACCCAGTTCCTCCTTTTATTGTTACTTGTACACTCTCAGCCTCTCAGTTACACTAAGATCATCAGATTTCATTGGAAATATGAACAGACATTAAGAGTCTGAGAGAGCACTTACCACATGGTCCAAAGATACTGAAGTCAACAAGAAACATTATCTTCCATTAGACCAACTCAACACTGAGTCCAAATATTCACTGCCCCTTCTAGTGACCACATGCCTGAGCTTTCAATGTCATTGCAATTAAGTGTTTATTGGAAAATGACAACAGTAAATGAATGAAAATATATCCAGACAGAACATTTAATATTCATAACCCTTCTCCTATCTAGGGATTGCTGGAAGAGCAAAACAAGTATTTCTTTCCATTTCTCCATTTAAGAACAAGACTCACAAAAGACTTCAAAAAAAGCTCAGGGGAAGCATTAGGAAAGGAACGGCAGAGCTAAAGTATTCCTATAGTTATTATACTGATCTGGAATTCCCAACAGGTTGACAGCTACCTTTCAAAAAACATTGAACATCAGGTAGTCATATGTTTCCTACAGAAAAAAAAAGTAAACCTCAACCGAGGTTTTGAAAAAAAAGTTTATTAAAAAAGGAGTTACCATCTCCCCTTTATCAAGGGGATACTGTTCATTTTGCAAATAGTCATTCCTTCAGGGACCAGCAGGCACTGTAAAAATCCAGATAGCATCCCTCCCAGTCTGCTCCTCCCCTCTCATGCATTGCTGCCAAAGTTTACCACACTGGTACAAGAGGTACAAGAATCAGAAGAGACTGTGTTTGAGCCCAAGGCTGTTTTACACAATAGCCAGCTCTGAATTAGCCAAGACTCCTGCAAACCTCACATTTTGAATTTTCTTTGAAAAGGAAATAAAGAAGCTATATATAAGTGACTGATCAAAGAGGCACACTGAGTTATTGTTCATACAACACCTCATTTCGTTAAAGTGACCTCCAAATGAAATACGGGCCCACGACTGGGCGATCAGAACAAGCAGCACATGCTGAGTGTCTAAGTATTCAGAATCTAAATTATCTATTTAAGATCTGAAAGATTAGCTTGATTCACAACACCCAAACAATAGGAGGATGAGAGTAATTGTCTCGGGAGCATAGGAGCTTACTGTTCCCGTAATCCACTAACCAGGAAAAGCATCTGACCTGAACAGCAAACAGAAAAGATTAAATTGTTAGCTGTCACAGGCAAGATAAAAGGGAGAAGTCATTTCTTTGCCTTCAGTTGCAAAGGTTCAGTTCAGTTTCAGAACACAGACAGTCTTGCCAATTCCTGGCATTATAAATTCATTAGTCAGCCTTTACCCCTTCTGAAAAAATTGCCTTCCTCAGAAGACTTTTAAAAATATCTTTTTCTCATGAAAATGTCTAGGCACTGGGCAGGAATTAAGCTCATATTTTCAGGCTTTTTTTCACGCAGAAGAGCTCAGACAAGAGACCTAAAACATGTTCTCTTTTTCTAATAAAAAATTAGGGTCTACCCTCCAGAAGTCAGAGCTTCCAGAGAGCTGCAAAGGTTTCTGATGAAATGCTGGCACTACTCAATAAACCAGTGGCGAAGCCAATTTTGACACAGGAAATCATTATGAACGCAATTTACATTCAGCATTAATTAGCTTAGTTTTTTTAAGTTTTTACATGAATCCACGTTTAAAACACAAGAAATTGATTATTCTGTATGACAGAAAAAAACGGACAGAAGTGATGAGAATTGCATCTTTAGGGGAGTTTGGCAGAAGCCAGTCAGAACCAGTCGTAACATTTCTGTACCATCTAGGTGTTTTTAAGTTCAAGCATAAACTATAGGGCTCATTGCAGCCACAAAGGGCTTAGTTTAGGAATGATATTCCCAATGTAATGCTCCCATTGAAACATCCCAGACCACAGGCCACTTGCTCCCTCCCCTCCCTCGGTGGGGTGGAGGAGAACTGGAGGCACAAAAAGAACAATTTATTAGAAACTGCAATGAAATGAGAAAGGCAAAGTGAACTGGTACAGAATAACCACAGGGCCCTGGCCATGCCCCTCCCGGCTGCTGCCAAAGTTAACTCTGTCCCAGCTGGAACTAGGAAAAGCGTAAATCTCTGTGGACTGAAATATCAGTTTTATAAAAACAAAAATACTGATTAATGTTTACCATTTAGATTAGCTCGGAAAGTTTCTTCATTGAGGCAATATTTCGGCAGAGTTGTCTGACTCACCCTTTCATTTTAAAAAAAACCCAGAAAACCAAAAAAAAATCCCACAAAAAAACACCCCAAAACAAAACAAACAACCAGAAAAAATATATCATTCTATAGCTCACAATTAACAGGCAAGGAAGTTTTGATTTTCCTTAATTAAAACGAAAACGTACAGAGCATCCCTGTTCATCTGCACTCACTAAAATATTTTAGCCATCAAAACACAGTTCCGTTTTGTGGTTCTAGTTCTTATGTGTAGGGATCCCTGAACTTCAAAACTTCTCTGGACCTCTGTTTTGTAGCTGAGAAACCCAAAATAATGTAGAAAATCGGGCCTACAAACACATAAAAATGAACTTGTAGGACTTTTGTTTATGCCATTTTTTATGCATTAAAGAGTTTGTACATGTACACAGAAGCACCACTTCATTGAGAAACAACACAAGCCGAGGTAGCTGTGTTTGACAAGCTGAACTTCAAATTAAGTTCTAGGGAAAACTATTGGTTTACCTATCTGTGTAGATTATCTCATTTCCTCCAAAACCAGTATTATAAGACCTGTCCTCCTCTACTCCACTCTCCTGTTTTAATGAAAGCAGTTTATTAAATATACTTGGACAAGACCCTTTAAAAAATATTAATTACTATACATCAATGCATCATTCCTCTGACAAGAAGGGTTTACATATATCTGGTATCCCATATGCTCCTGGACTTAAAGTTAAGAGTCAACGGATAGAAACAGGGCACAGATCAGAAGGAAGTGAAAACAGATCAGGGGAATCACAGACTTGTATCAGAGAAGTCCCAGATTGCAGCAATCATATAACTAGATATCTAACCAGCATACTAAAAGATACCTTAAATGGCCTCTCTAAAAAAAGCAGTTCAAACTCAGAAGGGTATATAGTTCATATATTGTGAGCAGCTACTAAACTGTTATGCAAATATCTTTGCAGAATGAGACTTTAAACTATAAAGAAAGAAAGCAGTGATTTTATTCTCCTAGGCATTTGTTTGGAAAAAAAACCCCAACACACGTAATTAGAAAATATTCAAGAACTGCATATTATTCTCAGCTATTCAGAATCCAGGTTTCTTAGGGAATACAGAAAATTTCACATTTGTTTTAATCAGCACTACAGATTCTACTTCCTAATAATTTGCCATGAAGAAATCGAAAGTAATTAAAGACAACCTTTAGTGCTGGGAGAGAAGAGAATTTAACAAAAGGTAAGCACTCTGAATGAACACTGAAGAGCAAAGAACAAATATTTCTTCTGTTTTAATTAAAAAGCATTTTCCTTTTTCCTGAAAAAAAGAAAAACTGGAAAAGAATTTTTAAAATTATTATTCTAACTATAGTTAATTATAATTAAAAGCCATCCAAAACCTCAATGTATTATTTAGCAAACTGCATTTCAGGTAGTGACTGTTAAGCTGGGAATTTATCGTACATAACATTAAGTCTCCTAAAATTAACAGTAGAATACAATTTAGTTAAGGAAACTTTCCACTCTGACCCTTCACAAGACTCTCTGGCAATCACACTCCCAACACCAGGGACTGACACTGCTGGGACCAAAGCACCTACACCATGTGAAGCCTATGGGTGCCCCACTTGACTCCCTACACTTCTCACTCAGACCAGGTTTCCTTACCGGTTCAACCCCAGGTTTCCCAATCGCAGAGTCTCAGATGTCCAGCTCGACACAGCAATCTATGCACTGTGCAGTAACAGAAACAGCCTGAGCTGGTGCCTCCAAGAAGGGACCCTCAACAAAGATACCCTGGGCACAGGGACACAACCTCACAGTCTACCCTCGAGCATGTTTAGGGTTGGACTCGAAAATATTTGAGGTCGCTTCCAACCTGGTTGGTTGATCCTAAGTCTTGCTCTTTCTCCTGAGTCCTCCATTCTTGCTGTGTCTCCTCCCAGTGTCCATCACCTGGCCGGCGCCACTGGTCTTCGTGCCCTTTGTTATCCAAAATGCTGGCAGTTCACGGCTCCTGCTGTGTCTTTCAGTGGCCATTCACCTGGATGAAGATCCCTGTTTTCACATGGCCTTTGTTAACCAAAAGAGTTGGCAGTTCACAACCTCTTGTCTTGGCCTCCCATCCAGAGCTCAATCTGCATCTCAATCTGCAGCTTGGAAAAGGAGCTACCTGCACCAGATGTATTCCTCAACATTTTCCTGATTTGCCTAGAGTGAAAGGTTATTTTCAGATCAGTCTTTGCTGTGATCTCATTTTAATTCTTGAAGGAAAACCATATAACCCTTTACTTTGTGTTGGAGGTGCTCTTCCCTGTCCCAGGACATCTACTTCTCATTGCTGCTACTGCTGTTACCTACTGGGATGGTTCTCAAACAGGTGGGAGGTGTATTGCCATGCATTGGTCTGGCAGCAGTTTGACTTGTAGGACAGCTGTTTCTTACACCTTTCCTTCTTCATTATGAAAGATCTGTAATAAGATTTGTCCCATACTATGAATTATGTGATCTAGAAAGCCAAAAAGTTTGACTGTAAATTTGGGACGACCCTAAATCACTCTTTAGAATAAAATCTCTATTTTTAAAGGCTACTCATGGGGCTGTCCAGCTTCCTATTTCAATCTCATGAAACTCTCATTTTGCCCTCATTCTCCAGTCTGTACCTGCACACTGCAGCACATCCCCTCAGTTCCTCCCTCCCGAAATGGGAGTATGTAAAAATCCAGTCTTGGCATACTAAATCTTCCAGATATTTTATCTTTACCAGGCTTTGAGTCTATTTTCAGCCATTTAAAAGACGTTTTTTCCTAATGAAGACTCAACCCTCTGGGAAACGAGGCCCAAATTTGCCCATTGCACCTGTCTTTCGCTCAGGTACTCAAGCACATACTATCACCCAAGACAGGTCCAGGTCAAGAAGAAGTTACAGAGAGCAGCCTAGGAGTGCCAATTAGTGTTCAGTTTCAAGCTGACTCAGCTTCAGTGACAAGACACAATCCAAATTTTTTTGTGTACCAGCAATTTTCTGCTTTCTTGTGCCTATCTGCTGGTTATTACCATGCTTCACTATTAAGACTTTTTTTTCTTCTTCAACTCCAAATATAACTACTATTTCCTTAGACTCCTGACTTTTCTTACTTTTTGTCTTACAGGCTAATGATCTGTCAACTAATGTTAAATTATTTGCTCTCCTAATTGCATATTTTCAAATAATAGATTGTGGAGGAAGGTGGCTACCTTAGCACTTTCCCTGTATATTTCAAAAGAAGAAAGAATTAATACATTAGAAATGAAACACTCAAACCCCAAGAGAGCTCTAGTCCTACTTATTACTCACATATATATTTCATCAACAATATGAAAATACTTTACAAAACTTCTGCTGTATTTATTTTTCCATTCCCTTCTAGTATCAGTTACTTTCATTCCAAAGCCTATGAGTTTCTCATTTTCAGATCAAACATTCCAAGCATCCTGAAAATTTAATGCTGCCATAATGCCGTATTTCAAAACAAACAGGAAAAAAGAAATTATTCAATCCACTGATATTTTTTTCACACCTTGTAAAAATTCTTCCTGTATGCCAGTAAAAAAAAAAAAGGAATCCAAACCATAGACAGCTGACCAGGTTACCAGTTTGGATATATGACACCAAGGGCTACACATGTATTAAACTTGAGAACACAACCTTTCCAAATGTTAAAGAGACACAGCTGATGAGGCTCTCCCTGTAGAGCAGGGAAAATGGAGAAAGCCAAGGTGCTAATGGAATGCATGTTTTGGGATACACACATATGGGAAACAAGGTCCCCTACCTGTGTCCTCCAAATCCTGTAAGGATTTTTCTTGGATGGATTTCTGCTCATGTTTGCTTCTACTCTTCCTGGACTCTACAATGAATCAATTGCATCAGAAGAGCATTCCAGTTGCCCTGAAAAAGGTGGAAAAAACATGGAAAAACACTGACTAAAGGCCTCTTGGCAACTCAATAGAGCCATTGGAAGGAGCCAAATAGAGCTCCTCCCTTTCAGACCTTTCAGATTCACAAAACATATTTGCTTCAACACTCCACCGAGAGCTTCATCCTTGTTTCCCCAGTGTTCTGCAGTTTGACAAAAAAGGATGTGTGAGTTTGGAGAATAGAAAAATGAAACCTTTCATTGTCACAAGGCACTTGCAGAGGCAATGAGAAAACAGTTGAATATCAGTTATAGAAAATATCTGGCATTAAAACCATTCACAACAGTATTCCTTCCTTTTTGCTAACCTTTATCTCTGAACTAATGTGTTTTAATGGGTGAGCCTTCTCAACAGAGAAGAAAATTCAAGATTGCATGGCACTAAGTTGAACCTAGTGACATGAAATGTGTGTGATTTCCTCAAGAAGCTAATCAAACTTCATAAAAACGTTGTAAGTACACAGAGATATTTCTACCAAAATTATCTTCCTGGTAGAAAATAAAAATAATTTTAAAGGCTAATATGACAGATGGTTTAATGCAGAACATCACTTAGATTTCATCTGCCTTAATTATTATACTTCAAAAAACTCATTAAGTTTTCAAAGGATTCTCAAGGTTTTTAGTGGTTTGACATTAAACTCCTAAACATATAAGGCAAAGCATATTCATTTATGCCTAATATTTATTTATCAAGATAGGCAGAAAAATAACATACAAAATAACCAGCAAGACCTTAAGCCAATGTAGGCAACCTGAAAAATTAAATTTAAAAAAAAGTACTAAAATAACTTTCACATTAAAAAAAATAGAGAACTTTAAGATATCTTTAGTTTTCCATTTGGATAACCATTAATAACTGTCAATAATTAACAGTAAGTTAATATATACTTCCCACAAACTTAATTACAAGATGTTTCAACACTTGCAGCACCCATTTTGTTCTCTAATCCATAAGCATGACAAGTGACCAACAATTACCCATCTTTATATGCTTGCATTCCCAGTAGCATACAACACTTTCCTAATCAAGGAAGGTGCCCTGTGATCATAATTCATGATCAGTCTGAATCATTGACTTACAGCTCTTCCACAGTAAGGGAAACTTAGTGAAAAACAAGCATTTTATCAGACAATGCCTTGCTCACATACTTAAGCTTACATTTTCTAACTGACTAACAATAAAACTAGAGAGACCCTAATATTAACATTTAGTACCTTATCTATTGGACTGAGAAAAGCACCTCCCATTCTCTGGCAAACCCCAAATTTGCTCTAGTTACAAGGAGGTCATAAAATCAGAGATGCCAATGGGAAAACATGTTGCCTGTTCAACTCTAACTCCCTTAATTTGGATGGGGTTTTTTCATAGTTTCCATCCCTCCACACAAGAATTCTAGTCTATATTCTACACAGTATTTGTGGATCACCCTTTTAGAGCACATTTCCTTTTGAGAAGGAAAAAGCTTGAAGATTAATTCTTCAAAACAGAGTCAGGTACTGCCCAAAGGTAATGGATAATAATGGTTTAAACAACTGATTCCCATCAAGCCTCAGCAAATTAGAATTTCACTAGGATTTAAGTGACCCTAATATGAATTTGAGATTGGGCAGAGCATCAGGTAATCATGGAAAGTAGGATACCACCATGTTCTACCCTTCTATATTTGCAGCAGTTTTTCAAGTCACAT
>NW_008674134.1:36693-37600 GCF_000695815.1 Acanthisitta chloris
TTACTGCCATGGAGAATAATAAAAGAGAAGCCATTAGTCTTTAATTTAAGGTTTACGACACAGAAAATTTCAATGGGAGTTAAATTAATTATTGACATTTATCACAATAATTTGTTCCATAGCCTCTGACCTGCAAGACAATAGCAGTTTAATAAAGGCTTCGGGACATGACTGAACTGAGAGAAGAAACTGCCAGTTACAGGTAAAAGTAAGCAACCTGTCAAATGTGAGACTTCTTGTTATACAGACAGAAAATCCAGTGGTGACTATTTTATATTTGATATATTCACACACAAGCAATCAAAACATCTTTCATATCCATTCATTTTACAAGAATATGCAAAGTGAGAGTCTGAAAACCTTCTTAAAGGAAGAAAGCTAAATTGCTAGTGACCGTCACAGCATACAGAACACCCAGACTGATATCTTAAAATCTTTCCAGATGATTTGCAGATCTAAGCATAACTTCAAAAATACCTTATGAAGGAACTATGTTTTAAACATATATTAGGCAGGGTAATATAAAGGAGATCTAAGACAACAGGAGTCAGAATATTTTACTTCATGTTTGTTCTAATTATATTGTGAAAACTGGAATATTGGGGCTTTCCTTTAAAAATTTTTTTTTTTAACACTAGCTATTAATAACATATTGCAGGCAGGTCTATATTCATCCAATGTAACTTCACTGTGTTTCACATTATGGGTAGGTAATTGCAAACGCATTTTTTTATATTAATAAAAGGATAATACCACAGCATATAACTGCTAAAAGCCTCTGTTCTGGAATTTTATAATTAAAATGCTGGTATCATATAAACATGACAGAGCTTGTGCAGCCCAGGAGCAAAAATATGCTAATAAATACTCTCCTTCTACCACACAACCCCTGTGGCTTTGCATTCCT
>NW_008674134.1:37639-44440 GCF_000695815.1 Acanthisitta chloris
GCAGGACTTTATACCCAGATCCTTGCCCAAAACTGTTCTGAAGCTATGAGTGTAAACTGGCTTTAACATCACAGGGCAGGATAACTTTGGCAAGTCAAGCCAAGTTGAATTTTTCACAAGGAAAGTTTTCTAAAGAATGGACGCAAAAGAGGCAGATTTTAGCACTAAATCCTGTGTTTAGGCATTGAGAAATATTTATTTAATTATACTTTTTTTTGTCACTATATGAATTATATCCTATGGAAAGGGCTGGACGATGTAGCCAATCATACAGGCCTTAATTAGACCAAATTCTACTGCATCTAAGAGAAGGTTTGCCTCTTTAAAACTCAAAGCTCAGATATTTCTTCCTACATCCAGCAGCTGATCATTATTTTTCCCTTGAAGCCTGATTAATTGCTCATATAATGTAACTTTCTTTCCTGGCTTGTGTAACTGAACTCCTTTTCATGTGTGTCTCATCATTTTTGTTACCTAAACCAAGCTAATGGCAACAGCATCATCCTGCCTTGGCAATTTCTATAGATTAAATAAATGTTGCGTGAAAATGTGTTTCTCTTTATCTCTTTTAAATTTGTTGCTTTTTAATTTTGATATCCCTTTGTTCTTTCGTCATGAGAGAGAACAAAAGTTAAGCATTTGATTGAGCTTCTCCGTACCAGATCATCTTTCATACATTTTTAACATATTTTACCATATTTTACCATGTCCTCCTTCCTTAACTAGGTCAGACAAGCCCTAGAAATCTCTCTCTGCTTGGTAGTCCCTCAGCCTCTAATAATTTCCATTGCCCTCTACATCTCTTCTATTTCTGCCAGGTCCTGCTGATGTAATGCAACTGGAACTGAATGTAGCATTCAAGGTTAGCAGAAAGATCTGTTTAGATAATAATTAAATATTTCCTGTGTTGTTTCGTGTCACAGTCAATTTAGCCCAGAATTTCCCTTTTTCTCATTGCCACTGCAAACCCTGTTCCCATCCCCACTGAGCTAACCCTAGCTGACTCATAGCCCTATGTCAAAATTCTATAAGTCAACATGTTCTGGTGAATTCAATTGAGAGATGAAAACTGAACAAAACACCCCAGTTCTGTCTCCTACACCTCGTGTTTTATCACCCCACCCTCAGAGAGCCCATGGCCCTGGCTATGGTTCCTGGGCACCACCAGACAAAGAACAGCAATTACTCAACCCTGGAGGCACTGCAAACCCAAACTCTGCCCAGGCAAGTACTTCTACGTATACATGTTCACAAGAATTAAGTTACACCTGTATCCAGACACCTGTTAGGGTGAGGGTCATGTTTATTTTTGTTCCACAACTTTGAACTAATTATTCCTATGCTCTAGTCCATTTGCATCACTTTATGTGGGTGCCCATTTCTCTCACATACAATTCTCTTACAATATAAGTTACCTTTTATGCACTAGTAGGGCAAAAATGTTATCAACGATTACAGCTTCTCTGCTGAAAATTATTTATCACTCTCAAGAGCCTCTCTGCTTTGGAGGTATGAAAAAAAGGCCATTTACCTAATGAAGGAGCAGCTTATGTCACTTCAGTAGTTTTCAACACTGATTTAGTTTTTTAGAAAACCCTAATGCTTTCACAGCATTTGCCGCTCTCTGTTAAAGACATTATGATACAGTATTTACATTCAGCACACCACTGCCCTTAAACCTGCTCCAGAGTTTCAGGCATAGCCTAAAAGATCAGTAAGGCAGCAGTGAGTCCAGCACTGAAGTTGAGGGTGAAAATGGTATCAGCAGCAGCAGCTGCTCCCTGGCCTGACCACTGGATTCACAGGAAGTCTCATCTGGTCCATATGGACCTGAAGTTCCTTGACACTGTCCAGTTTTCGAAATGCCAGAGGACTTTCTGAGCAATATTACAATAAAGCTGTTATATACAAATGAATGTATTTTTTAGTTCCTCTCCTCAGGAGGGTATTTGGGAAGGGAGGTTACTCTGGTATTTTTGAATCAGCTAATCCACTGCTTTTCAGACACACCATCATACATCTCAGAAATTCCACAGCTGGAGATGATCAGATGTTCATCATCTGATGACAGATCATTTTCAAAAGCAGGACCTTAGCTATGGAGCAATCTGCCAAGAAAGATCACACTAGGCTCTGTTGCACTTCACTCTCAGAGACCAAACTCCACATAAAAAGGGAAATATAAAAATAATAATAGTAATAAAAAAAATTAAGTGCAAAGTCTTTGACCTCATTCCATTGTTACTTCTCATGGCCCTTCTTCACATCTAGTTCTGTAAGGTATTTCAAATGCTTCAGTGAGAAATTCTTTTGAAATATCACAAACTGGATTCAATCTGTAATATGCAATGAAAGACGGAAGGTAGATGCTTAAAGAAAAAAAATTAGACACAGGTGCCCAGCAGCTGCCTGAGGACTGAGGGCATATATAATTGGGGCAGTGAGATTTGCATGATTTACTGTACCAAAACCACTTTTCTTCTACATCCTTACTTTACTCAGGTTTCAGAGACAGGAAATCAAGACACTTGGATTAGGAATGCTCAGTGGCAATCCCTGGCCAGATTGGCTATGCACATGGTCAGGAAAGAGATTTTCCCAGGGAAGTAGTGGATGAGCCAACCCTAGAGGTGTTCAAAGCCAGGTTAGATGAGGCCTTGAGCAACCTGGTCTGGTGGGGTGGAGTCCCTGCTCATGGCAGAGGGAAATGGAGCTAGATGATCTTTAAGGTACATTCCAACCCCTAAAATTCTATGATCCTATGATTTCAGAGTGCACTGGGAATCCACCATTTACTGGTTTACCCTTCTTCCTGAGATTACTTATAGTTTTGGCTTAGCCTAAGGTGCATGGAGGGTACAGCTAGGGATATGTCTATGGCTATGGATCTCCAGCTGCAAAAGCACTAATTACCCCATTAGAGAAAGTTCACAGCCTGTCACTAGACTGTTTCTGTGTAAGAGATTCTGGGCAGAATGACCAGAAAGAGGTCAAGATACGCAGATTGATAAGGAAGCAAAAGCAGGAAAGAAACCAGCTCAGGGACCCAGAAGAGGCAGAGCCCATTAAATTTCCTCTGATCCTTGAATGCCACAAAATTTACATCCTAAAGAGATAAGAGGATCATTTCTTAACAACCTTCTGGAATAGGTAGCCTGATTTGCTGAATGACACAGTGAAAATGGAGACTCTTGGGTCCTCTGCCTTTGCAAACCCAAATCAGTCAATTTTATAACCCAAAGAGAATACAAATAGTAATGATGCAGTAATCACTTCTGCACAAACACTCTCATTACAAAATTGATAAATCTATATTATTTGCTTGAACTAATAGAAATGAAGAGTATCTTACAACCTTGTTGTAAGAAAACAATGTCATACAATCCATCTCTCTCTGCCTTGCAATCAATAACTGTGCTTTGCTTTGGTATTTCTGAACTGGCAGGAGACCATTGCCTTCTGACAACATTCTTCCATTTACATCTCACCTCTTTAGAAACCCTCCATTGAGCAGATTTTTACCTGTAAATATTGATTTAGGATGAAAAAAAAGAAATAAAAACAAAATCCCAATAACACTTGTCATTAAAGCCATCCAACCTGAGCAGAAACATACTTCTTGAGAAAGACTTATTTTAATGAAGAAGAGAATGACTGGGAAAAAAAAATCTTTTGTGGAGTTAAAGCTTGTTTGGTGCTAAATAGCCTCTTTGTATAATTAGGACTTGCAAAGTGGCAAAATGCAATCCAATTAAGTGAGTTAGGTTCATGTGATTAACATCAGACTGGCAGTATTGCTCTCATAGTTCATCAGTAGCTTTACTAATTAGGACATCTCTAAGCAGAGACATCTGACCTTGCCTCAGCCAGTTCAGAATTATTTACCCTTCTGAACCCTTAGTGCTTGCTTCTTTCCTCGCTTTCCTTACAGGTGGACACTTTCCTGTGATATTCCTTTCCGTTTGAAAGTATTCCGAGTAGTCATCAACATCTAATCATTAGTGCCTCTCTGCTCACTGACTGACTAAGAAAAACAAGCAAACAAACAAAAGATAAAAGAGGATATTTTTCAAGGGTATTTTTCTGCTCATACTTTGAATTCCCTGCAACATCCAAATCAGTACAGACTGTGTAGAATCGCTGCCAGGAAGAAATTTTAAGTTTCAAGCAGCAAAAAATGGAAACTATCTTTGCTTGCCAAACGCAGCCAGGAAGCAATTTTAAGTTTCAAGTAGCAAAAAATGGAAACTATCTTTGCTTGCCAAATAGTAACTACCCGTGGAAATGGTGTGGAGTGGAAACAGTGTCACAAATGTTGCTCACCAGCAACTCACTAATCATAGAATGCTACGGGGGGTGGTGGGAACAGTATGTGTGGTTCCAGTCTTGACAGTATCCTTGACTCATGCCAAAAATAAAATAAGATAAAAATAAAAAAAAATAAAATAAATACAGTCATGATTTGTTGTACCTCATGTTCTGCTGCAGTTAGCTTCCTTCCCTGCACTGCTGTGGGTGTGACTGTAGCCCTTGTTATCAAGGGCCAATTTTTTTCTGTTAAGTAGAAAAAAAGCAGAAATAAGATTTTTTTAGATACTGTCTTGTCCATTATAGCTTTGTGGTTAACTGCCCTTAAAATGACAGCAAACAGAATAAAACTGTTTGGCAAGTACACATGATTAGGATGGTGATGAAACAGCAACTGATAAGCATAATATAGCAACATTAAATATCAAGAAACAATATTATAAATTTTCTCCAAGGCAATTCATCAGATCAAGAACTGCTTCATAATGTGTAGAACTTAAAGCTTAGCACAAAGCCCTTATATTTTAATCACTTTTCTCATTTGACATCAAAATTATTCCCTAGCAATAACTGCTATGCTACAAAAAAATAAAAATACTGAATTAAGTGTAGATTTCTGAGGATTAACCCCAGCAGCCCAATGCCACTTCCAACCAAAATGTATCTATGATATTAAAAAGACATTAATAAATGTGTTAGAGACAGGGAGACAAACACTGAATTAAGCAAATTAGTGGAAAAATGAAACTTTTAAATGCAAAAGAAAGCTAATTACAGGATTAAAAAGAATTGACAGAGCCTGTGGGTGACAGGAAACTTTCCTTGATAGTCCTTAAGATCCCTTTTTGTCCTGCATTTCTAATCTTTCTAGGAAAGCAAATTTCACTGCTGCATAGATCTCTCAGCAATGTGTTTAGTTTCTCATCTAACCAGTTTTACAGCTGATGCAAATAATTTCCCCAAGAAAGTACAAGCAGTTCACTGTGCTCTCCATTCCTTCCTCTGATTTATCCTGTTGTTTCCTCCACTCCTTGTGATCTATGTCACTTTAGCTACTAGAAACACAAATGCCAAGGATACTAACTGAACCTTTCACGGACCTTGTAGCTCAGTTCCCAACAAAATGTCAATAAGTTATTTTTCACCTGTTTCCTAGACCAAGGAATATTTGCAGATACTATGTCACTGTCTTAGAATATTGCAGTAGTGAAGCTTGTCAGAAAGCCTCAGTGTAAATCTCTGCAGGAGAAACAGGTTCAAGGAAAAAAAATAAATCCATTCTCTCTGCTCTGCAGTATTATTAAAAAAGCACCATAAAAGCTAATGCTAATTCTAGTTTACACCTGGATGCAGAACTCAAGTGCAACAAATTGCACTTTGTTCACATTGCAGTGATAGAGAAACCACTTAATCTAAAATGCTCCACTTGAACTCTATCAATTTCTCTAATAAAAAAGTCAAAACAAAACACTCTGCTTTTCAGACACTTGACTACATATTTCGAGAGTATTCAACAGTTTAATTTCCAGTGGAGGAAATGTTTTCTTAAACTGTGTACCCACACACAATTATATACCTGCAAAATGTATCTTGGGATGACATTGAAAAGAAAATAAATTTCAGGCTGGAGACAGAATCACAAAATGGTTTAGGTTGGAAGGGACCTTAAAGATCATCTAGTTCTGACTCCCTTGCCATGGGCAGGGACACCTTCCACTACACCACATTGCTCAAAGACCCATCCAACCTGGCCCTGAACACTTCCAGGGATGGATGAAGAGCTAGACATAGCTAACATGCAGAACTACTTACTATTTAGAGTGGGGATTTTTTAAACATGTTTAGTGCTGTACATACAAGTTCATGCTTATAGTCCTGATGCTGTTTGGGTAAGTGAACTGATCCAGAACTTTCCATGAAGACCCAGGCACAGGGATTACAGCGCAATGACTTTACTGTGCACCTTGGCTTGCAAGTTCTTTAACAGATTGCAGCACTTGCTGTATGACAAAGACATCATGGTTAATTCAGTTGCCACCACAGAGCAGAATTAAGGTTGTGTGGGTCCATTTATAGTATATTTTAACCTCAGATTTCATTTCTTAAGCTACATCATTTAACCTCACATCTATACAATTTATAATGGATTGTATTTGGAATAATTAAATCTAGACATACAACTTTGTCTTCAATCGTAGAGTCACAGTTAGGAGATAAACCAACCTAAGAGTTTTTGAACTGGCATTTCTAGGATGCTGATCCCAAGCCTATTGATCCACATCATTTGCAAGTGGCTTCAGGTCAGACTTACACTTGCCAGGATTTCAATAACTTCACCAGAGGCAACTCAAGAAAGAAGGTATTTGAAGACTGTTAAAGATCTGGCTTTGGCTGAGGAAACTGCACACAACACTTCCAGGGATTGGGCATAATATAGATCTCCCAGTAGTGTATATATAATTATATATATTATTATATAATAACACTATATTT